>NW_006922611.1:204607-205299 GCF_000298275.1 Orycteropus afer afer
TTTACCAAACCACAGGGCAGGCCATTCATTCAAGTCCATTGAAAGTCCCAAGTTGGGCAGAGCATGGCAGGTGGCTGGACAACGATTTGTTTACACACAGGGTTCAAGCATGCTAAAAGATGGAGACCATTCCCAAAGCTGTTTCTTACATATGGAAAGCAGAAAAAATACCCAAAAGCAGCTCAGCCACTCACAGTGGAGTCCACTTTGGAGTAGCTTACCAGTCTCATCATGGGTAATACTACATTCAGCTGCCCAGCCACTCACCCTGGCCAAGCCAAGTTGAAACTCCACATTGACCACCACACCTTGGATAGGTTTACATTAGCTAGGTATTCTTATGGTGACTTGGTCACACTTACAGTGACACAGGCGAGATTGAATTGCCCTGAGAGAGACTTATTTTAATTAGTCAATAATTGGGAGGTAGGATGCAATGACAGTACTTTACTTAGTCTTCCATTAGCTAGTTACACTTACGGTGAATCCTGTCATAGTGACCGTGCCTGAACTTATGCTTCATTGCTACTTCCACTTATGGTCACGCTGGTCACACTAAGAGTGAAAGTGAACGTAGTAAGACTGACCTTTGCTCCTTAAAGGGACACGGATGTGGGTCACAATGACCTGATCCTTAGGTAAAATACTCTTAGCTAATTACACTTACTGTAACCTGGTCACACTCACAATGC
>NW_006922611.1:205424-207157 GCF_000298275.1 Orycteropus afer afer
GTTGCATGGAAACACCTCGCCTTTTTGCTTCAGATGTCCCTCCTCCTTGTGGCCCACTGGAGCTAGAGGTGCTCTGCACTCACACAGCTGTTGACTGTTGAGGCTTTAAAGTCAAAAGTAGACAAGTCAGTAGGCACAGCAAAGATTTTATCAAAACACAGGGCAGGCCATGCATTCAAGTCCATTGAAAGTCCCAAGTTGGGCAGAGCATGGCAGGGAACAGGACAACGATTTGTTTATATGCAGGGTTCAAGCATTCTAAAAGTTAGAGATCATTCCCAAAGCTGTTTCTTACATATGGGAAGCAGACCACATACCCAAAAGCAGCTCAGCCACTCACAGTGGAGTCCACCTTGGAGTTGATTACCAGTCTCATCATGGGCAATACTAAATTCAACTGTCAAGCTACTCACCCAGGCCAAGCCAAGTTGAAACTCCACGTTGACCACCACACCTTGGATAGGTTTAACTTAGCTAGGTATATTTATGGTGACTTGGTCACATTTACAGTGACACAGGCGATATTGAATGGCCCTGAGAGAGACTTATTTTATTTAGGAAATAATGGGGAGGCAGGATGCAATGACAGTGTTTTACTTAGTCTTCCATTAGCTAGTTACACTTACGGTGAATCTCGTCATAGTGACTGTGCCTGAACTTATGGTAGCTGCTTAGAGTTACAGTGATGCGAAGGGACCGACTGCTACCTCAGCTATACTTACATCAGATGGTTACTCTTAGGATGATATTGGTCATACTAACAGTGTCCTCAATTACACTTACTTTCCTTAACTTGTTACAGTTACAGCGAAGCTGGGCACAAAGCAGTGACTTTAGCTAGACGGATCGTAGCTAATTGCAGCGAAGGTGATGATTCACAAACTGACAGTGACCTTAGGTCCACTTCCTTTAGAGGGATACTGTTAGAAGGATGCTGGCAACAGTGGTAGTAACCTTAGTGAAACTTACCTTTGTTGGTACAGTTATGTTGATGGTGGACAATGGGAAACTCACCATACTTTGCCTTCACTTAAGTACTTACAGTTACATTGACAGTGGTTCCAACAACAGAGACCTTACTCGCACTTGCCTTAGCTAGTTACACTTATGGTGACACGAGTTATAGTGAGAGTGACCATCGTTACACTCACATTAGCTCATTACACTTATGGTGATGATGGTCATAGCAACAGTGATCTTTGTTAGACTTATCTTTCCTAGTTTCACTTACAGCAGATGGGTCACATCACCAGAGACCTTATCTATACTTATGCTGTCTAGTTAGAGTTCCGGTCACGTTGGTCACACTGTAAGTGACCATAAGGAGACTTAGTCTAGCTAGTTACAGTTATGGTGATGCTGCTCACTGTGAAAGTGACCTTCAGTATATTTACATTAGATATTGGTAGGTTGACTCTGGTGACACTGACAGTGACCTCCTTCTTGGCTACTTCCACTTATGGTCACACTCGTCACACTAAGAGTGAACTTAGCTACACGCATCTTAGCCCCTTCCAGTTATGGTGATGGTGGACAAACTGAGAGTGAACTTGGTTAGATTTACGTTACCTAGCTACAAATATGGTGATGGTGCTCACAGTGACAAAGATCTTACTCTTACCTTAACTGACTCCAGGGATTCCCATGCTGGTCACACTGACAGCCACCTTAGCTATACTTACCTTAGCTAGTTAGGACTGCGATGACCATTTTGAAACTGAAAGTTTCCTTAG
>NW_006922611.1:207857-211310 GCF_000298275.1 Orycteropus afer afer
TATTCCATTGTGTGAATGTACCAAAGTTTGGTTATCCATTCCTCAGTTGTTGGACATCTAGGTTGTTTCCAAGTTTTGGCTATTGTAAATAGTGCTGCAGTGAACATTGGCGTGCATATATCTGTTCTTGTTATGGCTCTCACTTTGCGATGACCATTTTGAAACTGAAAGTGTCCTTAGCTTGATTTTCCATTCCTAGTAACAGTTAAGGTGTTGTTGGTCACAATGGCAATGACCTTTGCTAAACATATCTTAGCTGCTGACATTTCCTGGATTGTTAGTCACAGTGACAGGGACCTAAGCTAGACTTATTGCAATTGGTTACAGTTACATTGGCGCTGTTCACAGGGACTGTGACCTTAGCTACACTTGCTTAAGCCCATTACAATTACGGTGATGCTGGTCATAGAGATCATGACCGTAGCTACACTTACCTATGCTACTTACACTTATGGTGACACTGGTCACACTGACAGTGACCTTAAGTACACTGAACTGGGCTAGTTATGTTTACGCTGATTCTAGGAACATGAACAGTGACCTAAGGTTGACTAATTTTAAATTCTTACACTTAAAGTGGTGCTGTTCACAGTGATACTGACCAAAGCTATTCTTGATTTAACGACTTACATTGCTGTTGATGATGGTCAGGACAGTGACCATTGCTACGCTTATGTTCACTAGTTAAACACATGACCCTAGCTACACTTGCTTTAGAGGCTTACATTTATTGTGAACCTGATCTCAATGACAGTGACCTTGCTTCACTTATGTTCGCTACTTAAAGACATGGGGATGCTGGCAAAAATGACAGTGACCTTAGGCAAACTTATGTTAGCTAATTCCAGTTACAGTCATGCTGTTAACACTGAGAGTGACCTGAAAACCTAGACATTAGCTAGATGAAATTAGGGTGACTTTTATTAGACTTAGCTTAGCTAGTTACATTCAGGGTGATGCTAGACACAGGGAGAGTGCCTTCCTGAGACTAACCTTAGCTAGTTACACTTAGGCTGATGCTGGTGACACTGACAGGGACCTTAGAAAAACTCCGTTTTGATCATTACAGTTGCATTGATGGTAGGCACACTTAGTGTTACCTTAGGTATGCTTCCATGAGCTAGTTGCTCTTACTGGGACCCTGGTCATACTGACAGTGATCTCTGCTACACTTACATTTCCCAGTTACCCTTATGGTGACACTAGCCACACTCTAAGTGACCTCAGCTACATTTACTGTTGTTCAAGTGATGGCTATGCAGTTCCCAATGATAGTACATTTTGGCTCCCATGCCTTAGCTGGTTTCAGTTACGGTGATGTTGGTAAGAGTGACAGTGATTTGAGAGAGTGAACTTAGCTTGGAACACGGTGATGTTTACATACTCACAGGGACCTTAGGTATACCTATTTCACCTAGTTATGAGTGGTTTAACCCTTGTCGCAGTGACAGTTACCTCACTTACACTTACCATAACTAGTTACAGTTACCGTCATGCTGGCCATCGGGACAATGACATTAGTTACAGTTACCTGTTCTAGTTTCAGTACCATCGTGCTTTTCATAACATGAGTGACCATAGCTACAATTCTGTTACTGACAGCTATGGTGGTGCTGGTAACCATGTCCGTGACCTGAACTCAATTTACCATAAATAGTTAATCTTCTAGAGACACTAGTCACAGGAACAGTGACTGTAGCTACTTATTGTTACTTTAGCCAGTTACAGTTACTGGCATCATGGACACATTGACTCTGACCTTAGCTACCCTTATCTTAGTTCATTACAGTTACGGAGATGCCATTAGGAGTGAAAGTGACCATAGTATGACAGACCACTGCTCCCTAAAGGGACAGGGATGGGGGTCACAATGACCTCATCCTTACGTAAAATACTCTAAGCTAGTTACACTTACTGTAACCTGGTCACACTCACAATGCCATCCATTACACTTGTCTTACCTAGTTACAGTAACTTGATGTTTGTGACAGAGACTGTGTCCTTTTAATTTGTATTTCTTGTGCTGCTGTGACAAGAATATACCACAAATGAGATGGCCTAACAGAGCAGGAGATTATTCTTACCATTTAGAGGCTTTAAGTCCAAGTTCCAGGTGTGAGGCACTAGAAGGTGGGTGGAAACAACTCACCCTTTGGCTTCAGATGGGCATCCTCTTCCTGGACCACTGGAGCTAGAGGGTCTCTGCACTCACACAGCTGTTGAGTGTTGAGGCTGAAAAGTCAAAAGTAGATAAGTCAGGAGGCACAGCAAAGATTTTACCAAACCACAGGGCAGGCCATTCATTCAAGTCCATTGAAAGTCCCAAGTTGGGCAGAGCATGGCAGGAGGGTGGACAACGATTTGTTTACACGCAGGGTTCAAGCATGCTAAAAGATGGAGACCATTCCCAAAGCTGTTTCTTACATATGGGAAGCAGACCACATACCCAAAAGCAGCTCAGCCACTCACAGTGGAGTCCACCTTGGAGTTCATTACCAGTCTCATCATGGAGAATACTACATTCAGCTGCACAGCCACTCACCCAGGCTAAGCCAAGTTGAAACTCCACGTTGACCACCACACCTTGCATAGGTTTACTTTAGCTACATGTACATATGGTGACTTGGTCACACTTACAGTGACACAGGCGAGATTGAATTGCCCTGAGAGAGACTTATTTTAATTAGGCAATAATGGGGAGGCAGGATGCAATGACAGTGTTTTACTTAGTCTTCCATTAGCTAGTTACACTTACGGTGAATCTCGTCATAGTGACGATGCCTAAACATATGGTAGCTGCTTAGAGTTACAGTGATGCGAGGGGACTGACTGCTACTTCAGCTATACTTACATCAGCTTGTTACTCTTAGTATGATATTGGCCAAACTGACATTTTCCTCAGTTTCACTTACTTTCCTTAACTATTTACAGTTACAGCGAAGCTGAGCACACAGCAGTGACTTTAGCTAGATGTGTCATAGCTAATTGCAATGAAGTTGATTCTTCACAAACTGACAGTGACCTTAGGTCCACTTCCTTTAGAGAGATACAGTTAGAAGGATTCTGATCACAGTGATAGTAACCTTAGTGAAACTTACATTTTCTGGTACAGGTATGTTGATGGTGGACAATAGGACAGTCACCTTACATAACCTTCACTTAACTACTTACAGTTATATTGACACTGGTCCCACCAAAAGAGACCTTACTCGCACTTGCCTTAGCTAGGTACACTTATGGTGACACGAGTTATAGTGACAGTGACCATCGTTACATTCACATTAGCTCATTACACTTACGGTGATGATGGTCACTGCAAGAGTGATCTTTGTTAGATTTATCATTCCTAGTTTCATTACAGCATATGTGTCACATCATCAGAGACCTTATGCATACTTATGTTGTCTAGTTAGAGTTCCGGTCACGTTGGTCACACTGTAAGTGACCATAAGG
>NW_006922611.1:211410-215856 GCF_000298275.1 Orycteropus afer afer
CATAGGTCTCCTTTTTTTGGTCTGCGATGACCATTTTGAAACTGAAAGTGTCCTTAGCTTGACTTTCCATTCCTAGTTACAGTTAAGGTGTTGCTGGTCACAAAGACAATGACCTTTGCTAAACATACCTTAGCTGCTGACATATCCTGGATTGTTAGTCACAGTGACAGGGACCTAAGCTAGACTTATTGCAATTGGATATAGTTATGTTGGTGCTATTCACAGGGACGGTGACCTTAGCTACACTTGCTTAAGCCCCTTACAATTATGGTGATGCTGGTCACAGAGACCATGCCCGTAACTACACTACCTATGCTACTTACACTTATGGTGACACTGGTCACACTGACAGTGACTTTAAGTACACTGAACTGGGCTAGTTACATTTACGCTGATTCTAGGAACATGAACAGTGACCAGTGAACAGCTAGACTTATTTTAAATTCTTACACTTAACGTGGTGCTGTTCACAGTGATACTGACCAAAGCTATTATTGATTTAGCGACTTTCATTGATGCTGACGATGGTCACGACGACAGTGACCTTTGCTACACTTACGTTTGCTAGTTAAACACATATGACCCTAGCCACACTGGCTTTATTGGCTTACATTTATGGTGACCCTGCTCTCAATGACAGTGACCTTCCTTCACTTATGTTCACTACTTAAAGACATGGCTATGCTGGCAAAAACGACACTGACCTTAGGCAATCATATGTTAGCTAATTCCAGTTACAGTGATGCTGTTCACACTGAGAGTGACCTGAAAAACTTGACATTAACTAGATGAAAATAGGGTGACTTTTATTAGACTTATCTTAGTTAGTTACATTCAGGGTGATGCTAGACACAGTGAGAATGCCTTACTGACACTAACCTTAGCTATTTACACTTAGGCTGATAATGGTGACACTGAGAGTGACATTAGAAAAACTCAGTTTTGATCATTACAGTTGCATTGATGGTAGGCACACTTAGTGTTACCTTAGGTATGCTTCCATGAGCTAGTTGCTCTTATTAGGACTCTGGTCATACTGACAGTGGTCTCTGCTATTCTTACATTTCTAGTTACCCTTATGGTGACACTAGCCACACTGTAAGTGACCTCAGCTACATTTACATTTGTTCAAGTGATGGCGATGCAGTTCCCAATTATAGTGCATTTTGCCTCACATACCTTAGCTGGTTTCAGTTAGGGTGATGTCGGTAAGAGTGACAGTGATTTGAGAGAGTGACCTTAGCTCGGAACATGGTGATGTTTACATACTCACATGGACCTTAGGTAGACCTAGTTATGAGTGTTTTAACCCTTGTCGCAGTGACAGTTACCTCACTTTCACTTACCGTAGCTAGTTACATTTATCATCATGCTGGCCACCAGGACAATGACATTAGTTACACTTACCTGTCCTAGTTTCAGTTACCACCATGTTGTTCATAACATGAGTGACCATAGCTAAAGTTCTGTTACTGACAGCTATGGTGGTGTTGGTAACCATGTCCATGACCTGAACTCAATTTACCATAGATAGTTAATCTTCTAGAGACACTAGTCACAGCAACAGTGACCATAGCTACTTATTGTTACGTTAGCCAGTTACAGTTACTGGCATCATGGACACATTGACTTTGACCTTAGCTACCCTTATCTTAGTTCGCTACAGTTACGGAGATGCCGTTGAGAGTGAAAGTGACCATAGTAAGACTGACCATTGCTCCTTAAAGGGACACGGATGGGGGTCACAATGACCTCATCCTTAAGTAAAATACTCTTAGCTAGTTACACTTACTGTAACCTGGTCACACTCACAGTGCCATTCATTACCCTTGTCTTACCTAGGTACAGTAACTTGATGTTTGTGACAGAGACTCTGTCCTTTTAATTTGTGTTTCTGGTGCTGCTCTGACAAGAATATACCACAAATGAGATGGCCTAACCCAGCAGGAGATTATTCTTACCATTTAGAGGCTTTAAGTCCAAGTTCCAGGTGTGAGGCACTAAAAGGTGGGTGGAAACAACTCACCCTTTGGCTTCAGATGTGTGTCCTCTTCCTGGCCCACTGGAGCTAGAGCGTCTCTGCACTCACACAGCTGTTGAGTGTTGAGGCTGAAAAGTCAAAAGTAGGTAAGTCAGGAGGCACAGCAAAGATTTTACCACACCACAGGGCAGGCCATTCATTTGAGTCCATTGAAAGTCCCAAGTTGGGCAGAGCATTGCAGGAGGGTGGAAAACGATTTGTTTACATGCAGGGTTCAAGCATGTTAAAAGATGAAGACCATTCCCTAAACTGTTTCTTACATATGGGAAGCAGACCACATACCCAAAAGCAGCTCAGCCATTCACAGTGGAGTCCACCTTGGAGTTGATTACAAGTCTCATCATGGGGAATACTACATTCAGCTGCCCAGCCACTCACCCAGGCCAAGCCAAGTTGAAACTCCACATTGATCACCACACCTTGGATAGGTTTACCTTAGCTAGGTATACTTATGGTGACTTGGTCACACTTACAGTGACACAGGCGAGATTGAATTGCCCTGAGAGAGACTTATCTTAATTAGGCAATAATGGGAAGGCAGGATGAAATGACAGTGCGTTACTTAGTCTTCCATTACCTAATAACACTCACGGTGAATCTCGTCATAGTGACCGTGCTTAAACTTATGGTAGCTTACTTTCCTTAACTATTTACAGTTACAGCGAAGCTGGGCAAACAGCAGTCACTTTAGCTAGACGGATCATAGCTAATTGCTTCCTTTAGGGAGATACTGTTAAAAGGACGCTGGTCACAGTGATAGTAACCTTATGGAAACTTACCTTTGCTGGTGCAGTTACGTTGATGGTGGACACCGCCCCCCTTCTGTCATCTCCGGTGTCAGAAGCCCAGTGCTGGCCAAGTGTCTTTCCACTTCCTCCCTCGGAGGCTAGGCACCGCCCTTATGGCAAGGTCGTTAGTTCCCCCACTCTACACAGCACCCGTATGCCATGACTTCCTGCAGGGCACTCCCACAGCCTTTCCAGGCATAAACAAGAAAGAAGAAGAAAAAAAAAAAAAAACACCCAGCTTGGATCAGATGGCGTTCATAAGCTGTGCTATCCATGTCCTGGCCACTTGCCCCTTCCAGGTGCACAGCCGGCATCCAGAGACCCACACTCGGCTCCAGCACCCACTCTACCCGCCCTTCCCACTTCTGTGTGTCAACTAACCAGTATCTGCCTGGATGCTGCCCCTTGTCCACATCACTCTGACGCCCCCTCAGGACGCACCTCATGAACAATGACCAGGGCAGGGAAGGTGGGAGGGGAGGCACGGTGGAGGGGAAGGACTGGGGAGTCGCGGTGGACGGTCGTCACTGTCTCAGAACCGGGCACCCAGTGGGCATCTCCTCGGATGCCGCGCACTCACCTCAAGTCCAGGCACCCAGTATGCCCACCTTCAACAGGCGGCTGCGGCAGAGTCTGCGGCGGCGTGCACAAGCCAGACACCTCACTTCTGCACAGCTCGGACTTAGGCGCTAGACAGGGATGTGCACGGAGCACATTCGGCGCCCACAGAAGGCTGGCTCCTTTCCACCTCCTAGCCAGCGGACCCCCTCCACAAGCCCTCAGAGGTGGTGGAGCTGCGAGAGCAGCGCATTGCCAGTCAAAACTTTAAGCAGGAGCTGCAGGCCCCTGACTGTCATGCGCCTTCAACTGCGACATGCCATGCGTGCCAGCTTGCCTCTCATTGGGCGAGTGCGGCTGAGGGATGCGGCCCCGGCCCAATGGCAGCTGGCGGGAGTGGGGCCTGCCTTAGAGACCTTCCCACAGCTGGGGCAGCTTTGTCCTCAGATGAGGCCTGAGAGCTGATGTCCAGGGGCTGTCTCTGGTAAGATTTCCAGCCCAGGGCGGTCTCTTTGGAGCCCTGTAACCTCGGCTAGATCGCTCTGTCTTTGAGATGGGGCTGGTGGCGCTCTCTTTGCTCATTATCGAGGGAAAAAGCAAACCACTCCCCAGTCCTAATGATCTGGGAGATGGGCTGCCCAGTGGGACTCTGACCACCCAGAGAGATTTTTGGCTGATTTCTCAAAGGCAACTCCATGTCTCATTCAATCTTGAAGCTTTGTGGAAACCAGTGCAGCGTTACAGGCACACAAGAGCCTCCACACACAGGTGGCTGGCTGTGTGCCAGGTGCACGGGCTGGCACTCTCCAACCTGGGGGCTCCAGCTTCCTGTGGTTGGATGCGGCAGAATGGCTGCAAACTCCTCACGACCTCACGGCACCCTGCCCGGTCCTGCGCCACCCGTGCCATCGTTGCTGTGTCCGAGGCCGGACATGTGACTGCTATTGCTGCATCTGGTAGAGGGGCTTCATCTTTCTCACTGACCCTGCACTTGGAACATGTGACTGGGCTCTGCACACCCCACAGATCCATTTGGCTGAGGCTGGTCTCTGCTCCTCA
>NW_006922611.1:216070-217811 GCF_000298275.1 Orycteropus afer afer
CTTGTTGGAAGGGACCAGGCAGTCAGTGTTGCCTCTGTATTTTCTCATTGCAAGGTCAAAGTGCGCCCCCCAGCTGACACCGCCGCTATTATTTCAAAACTTCGTTGTCCAAGGCCACCAAGCTCTTGCCACTGACACGTACAGAGGGGGAGTGGGACGGTGGCCCTGGTGGGATCTGGGTCAGGAGGCTGGAGTAGGGCGGGCTATTCTCACTGGCCATGGTGGCACAGAAGGTGGCCCTCGGCGACCAAATTTATGGAGACAACACCTGGGGGGCTGCTCTGGGTTAGCCCTCCACACCGCCAGGGTGCCTTAGGCTGTGCCTCCCCAGGAGTGTCATTAGGCCAGAGGTGGGCACAGGGCCGGGGCGTGGGGCATCAGAGGCGACAGGCAGTTGGGGTGAAGGGCAGGCCCCACTCCGTCCCTATCTGTATGCACTTGGGAGAGTGAATTCACTTTGGTGTCCGAGCCTTTCAGGAGCAATTTACGTCGCTAGAGATTTGTTCTCTCACCTCTACAAGGGCTTTTGGCCTGAGGTCTCACTGGGCTTTTGTTAATCATAGTGGTATTGACCGTGACCATGTGCTAAACCCAAAGATTGGAGGTGCCCAATATTGCACGCCCTAATACAACCTCAAGTACTGCTCATTAAAGGAGAATTGGTTACTCCTGGAAGCAGTTGTGTGTCTCCTGTCACATTTACTGAAGCCTGGGCTTCCCAGTTTGAGCCACATTGCCCGACATGTCTGGTGGTTCTGGTTGCTGTTTCAGACTATGACCCTTCTCTGTGCCACATCCAGAGAAACAGTGGATCGGAAATATTTTTATTTTTTTACCTGAACCTGAGGTCTGCTGTGTTGCCTGTTGACAAAGAATGGTCCCGCTTTCCCTGCAGACCTTGTGCTTGTCAACCTGAGCTACCAGCAGCTGCCTGCCATAGGAGATGTCTCTAGCTCATGGGGACCAGGAGCAGGAGGCAGAACTCAAGCCCATGATCGAGAAGCTTTCGCCCATCCCCTAGCTAGCATTTTCAAGTTGGACTACTTCTTGTCTCAAAATTGTGAGAGGACAGATTCCTGTTTGACAAACTATTCCCTTTAGGTATTGTATTAGGGCAGCACTGAAGAACGAATACACTGCTCTAGAGGCAGAGGCAGAGGCAACCCCATCACCTCCTTCAGCATCCGTGTAAACTACACTGAGCTTTAGCACATGATGTGCCTTTCCCTGACCTGAGACGGGAGCTGTGAGTCTTGTGTCACGATATCTGGTTTCTCATTGACTGTGCATTTACTTCAAGTGCAGCTTATGTTGACTTTTTTTGTTTTAAGTTTCCTTGATTGTTGAGTCCAATTCTGGGTTTCAATCTCACATACAATGAGTTTCCTTGTTTGAAAGATTGTCAACTATAACGTTTGTTGCCTTTAACTACCATCAGAAGGTTGGCAGCCAAAGGCAGGCCTACTAGCAGAGCAAGGCCATCGGGCCAGACAGAACCTTCGTAGTCAAGAACTTCCCTCTCTCCCCTATGCCCCCTGCAGCCCCGGTATACCCATACTTCATGTGTCTGTCGGTGGATTTACCCACTCTGGATTTTTCATTTAAATGGCATCCTATGGTACGTGGCTTTTAGTGTCTGACACCTGTCAGTTAGTCATCGATATTTTTGATGCTCATCAATGTGGACCGTGTGTTACTCGGAAATTCCTTTAGATGAGTGAAAGGTATCATAGGTATGCTG
>NW_006922611.1:218560-225167 GCF_000298275.1 Orycteropus afer afer
AAGTCAGGTATGCAGGCTACGATGTCACTTTCTTGACAATGGAGACCAATAGAACTTGGAACATGGTTCACCAGGCAACCAGGTGCTGGTGGCTCACGGCCTGGCTCATTTAACTGAAGCTCTTGGTGAACCACCATGTATCCCTGTTTGCTCTGGTATTCACAAATTGGACCCTTTGATGTTGATTCAGAAGGCGGCTCCACCTTCACCCCTGAAGACTGTGGCCAACATCTGCCAGAAGGAAGTTGAACGTACCACGAGGTGTCCGGAGTCAGTGTGAGCCAGGCCAGGCCACCACTCTGATCCCTCCTTGTCAGCCCCAAAGCAGTCCTTGTGGCTACACTTGACCTTGTCCTCGTGGGACATCAGGTGAGGTTTCGGGAGGAAGGGAGGACAGAAGTGATGAGGACTAATGTTCTGACGATGAGGCAGGCTCACCTTGGGACTAAGAGAGGGGATCGGAAAGAAAGGTGTCACGTAATCGATAAAGACTCGGTAGGGTCATGTGCCAATGAAGATGATCGCAGTGGTGCTGTCTCCTAGCTAGTAGTTGTTGAGGGAATTCCGTGGCTCTCTCCTCATGATGTCTCCCCATCATCAGTTCCTTCTGCTGGTCATGACCAGGACTTTGCAACTGACTGGGAGTAGTTGATCCATTTGGGAATATTGTGGGTTGAGCATCAGGGTGTGAACCAAGTAAGGATCTGGTTCAAAGCTCCATTCCAGCCGACTTGGTCACCTAGGATGCTGGGGCCTAACTTTCTACCAGAAGTTCCAATTGACTCCCACACTTCAGGGTAGGGGCTATCTCAGGCTGAGCTGGCACATCCACTGGGAGTTTTTTGGGCAGCTAACCAGGCACTGCAGCTCAGGCCTCTGTCAGTGACTGGCCGTGGATGACCCTGGTTCATCAGGTTTCAGAGGTAGACATCTTGATCATTTGTCCCAGGACCTCCTCCTCTCTGATTAAGCTCTCCCCTGCCCTGTGCACTTTGAGTTAGGAGAGGGCTGGTAGAATGTGTTTAGCCACGACTGAGTGGACTTTGTCTCATGTTGGCTATAATGATCATTTCCTCCCAGTGGGTCTTTCCTTTCTAGCTGTGCGTCTAAGAGAGTGCACCCTTTCCTGCTCCTGAGAAGGACATATGAATACTGTTCTAAGAACCGCTAACATTTTACCCATATAGTAGAATGTCATGGTTCACACCCAACACCCAGTACATGGTGAGAGACACGGAACTGAAACCTCCTCTGATGGCCAATCTGGTATCAAGATCGGATGGGCAGGACGGGGAGGCCTCAAACTCAAAGGGCCCTGGATACCTCCAGAGATGGCCGCTGCTCATTGTATCTGCAGGACTTCGGACAGGAGATAGACAAGGAGCTTGGGGAAGGTAGTCATTCCTCCTTCTCCCCTGCGGAAGAGTTCATGAAGGCTCAGCCCAGGCATTGGGTGAGTGCATATTCAGAGAGGTCTCAAATAGCAGCCACCCCAGGTGGCCAGAGTGTGTCCAGGGTCACAGGCAACTCCCTGGAGACCCCACTGAAACACATCCTAGGGTTTTCTCCCTTTAAGGACCCTCTTCCAACCCTAAGGAATCCTCTCTAAACCCTTTCCTCTACTCGAATCCCCACTCCAGCTTTGGCCCCGTTCCATTTGTTTCTTCCCATACTTCCTTGACTATCGGAGGGGAAGCCCTTTGGACATCTTTCCCTTTTTCTTCAACATCGCCTGCTCTTGCATTTGGCCTACTCTCTTTAGTGCTTTCACTCTGGATGCTAGATGTCTCATCTGGCAGTTGGCTTGACAGTCCATTCACCCTTGTGTCCAGACACACACATCATGACCTGTGACGTGGACACCATTTTAATTCCCCAGAGACCACTGTTGATATTCTGATATATCTTATTCAGAGAGCCTTGGTGACAGGTGGTTGTCGGTCCTGCCGTAGTTAGCTTCCAGGAGCCGTTGATGTCACTAAACATTTGTTCTCTCACCTCTACGAGGGCTTGTGGCCTGAGGTGTCACTGGGCTTTTGTTAGTCATACAGGTATTGACCGTGACCATGTGGTAAACCAAAAGATCGGAGGTGCCCAATATTGGAAATTCTTCTCCAGCCTCAAATACTGCTCAATAAATGGAGAATTGGTTACTGCTGGAAGCAGTTGTGTGTCTCCTGCCAATTTCACTGAAGCCTGTACTTCCCAGTGTTAGCCTCATCGCCGACATGTCTGGTGGATCTTGTTGCTGTTTCAGACTATGACCCTTCTCTGTCCCACATCCAGGGAAACAGTGGATTGGAAACATTTTTTTTTTTTTTTTACCTGCACCCGAGGTCAGTTGTGTTGCCTGTTGACAATGGGATGGTCCCTCTTTCTCTGCAGAACTCGTGCTCATCAAACTGAGCTGCCAGCTTTTGCCTTCCATAGGAGATGCCTCTAGCTCATGTGGACCTGGAACAGGAGGCAGAACTGAAGCCCACGATCGAGAAGCCTTCAACCAGTCCCTAGCTAGCACTTTCAAGTTGGACTACTTCTTGTCTCAAAGATTGTGAGAGGACAGATTCCTGTTTGTCAAAACTTTTTCTTTTGTTATTTGTCTTAGAGCAGCACTACAGAACCAATACACTGCTCAAGAGGCTGAGGCAGTGGTAGAGGCAGCCCAGCACCTCCTTCAGCATTCGTGTGAGTTACCCTTATCTTTAGCACATGGCATGCCTTTCTCTGAACTGACACGGGAGCTATGAGTCTTGTGTCATGATATCTGGTTTGTCATTGACTGTGCATTTACTTCAAGTGCAGCTTACATTCACTTTTCTGTTTTAAGGTTCCTTGATTATTGAATCTCATACTGGGTTTAGATCTGACATACAATGAGTTCCCTTGTTTGAATGATTGTCATCTATACTGTTTGTTGCCTTTATCTACCATCAGAACGTTGGCAGCCAACGGCACGTCTAATAGCAGAGCAAGGCCGTCTGGCCAGACAGAACCTTGGTAGTCAAGAATTTCCCTCTCTCCCCTATGCCCCCTGCAGCCCCGGTACACGCATACTTCACTGTGTGTGTCGTTGGATTTACCAACTCTGGATTTTTCATTTAAATGGCATCCTATACTACATGGCTTTTAGTGCCTGACACCTGTCAGTTAGTCATTGATATTTTTGTTGCTTATCAAAGTGGACCGTGTGTTAATCGGAAATTCCTTTCGATGGGTGAAAGGTATCATAGACATGCTGTGTTGGGTTTATTTCATTACTTCTGGACACACATTTGGAATATTTTCTTCTTTTACCTTCTGTGGATCGTTCTGTGATGAGCGTTTGTGCACACGTGTTTTCCTGAGTGCCTGTGGTGGTGAAAACTGGGAGAGGTAAAAGGACAACTGAGAAGAGAATTCAAGTATAAGGAATGTGTGTTGGGTGAGATCAAGAAGCAGGAAAGTGATGGGAGTTGAAGAGCCAGGAAAGGGCTGGAGCACTCCCAGGTGCAGGTGAAAGGGTCAGGAGGGTGAGGAGGGAGCACTGGTGTTGTGAGTTAGGAGGTAGAGAGAGAAGTGATGACACCCTGTGTAATGAGAGAGAATGTAATAGGGCAAGGGACACCAAGGAGTGGGTAATGAGAGACCCCAACAACAACAACAACCTTTTATATACCTAAACCCTGTGGAAACCTATGTCTCAGAGGCTATGCTGCTCCACCAGGTTGCAGTTGAGTGGGCAAGAGACACTCGTTGACTTTCCAGGGTGATAAAATGGTGAAGATGTAGGATCCATGTGTGAAGCCATCTCAGTGTACTGAAAGCTGTGGACCTGGCCGAATCCAGGCCTTTGCCGCCTCCTGTGGACTGGGGTGGATTGCTGTCACTGTGTCCAGGTATGGATGGCATGCTGGGAGAGATGAGCTGTTTGCTCAAGGGGTTGGATGGTGTCCCGTCTCAAAGACACCGGGGTCAGGGAGGCCAGGCCAGTCCTCTTGGATCCCTCTCAGGGCCAGACTCTCACCTCATGCTGGATGGCTCTAGGTCCACCCCAAGCCCTGACCTCACAGGGGAAACTTCCCTCAGCCGTGTCTGCCCCCATGCCCAAATGTCCTTCTCGCACACCTTTCCCCAGAGGCACCGTTCCCAGGTACCATCCTTTTGTGTCCCCTCTTACAGAGGAGGCAACCAAGGCTCGGACACCAAAGTGAATTCACTCTCCCAAGTGCATACAGATGGGGACGGAGTGTGGCCTGCACTTCACCCCAACTGCCTGTTGCCTCTGATGCCCCAGGCCCAGGCCCTGTGCCCACCTCCGGCCTGATGACACTGCTGGGGAGGCCCAGCCAAAGCAGACTAGCAGTGTGGAGTGCTAACCTAGAGCAGCCCCTCAGCTGGTGTCTCGATAAATTTAGTCCCCGAGGGCCACCTACTGTGCCACCATGGCCAGTGAGAAGAGCCGGCCCCTACTCTAGCCTCCTGACCCAGACCCCCCACGGCCACTGTCCCACTCCCCGTCTGTGCATAGTCAGTGGCAAGAGCTTTGTGGCATTGGACCATGATAGTGTGAAATAATAGCAGCTGTGTCAGCTGGGGGGAACACTTAGACCTTGCAATGAGAAAACACAGAGGCAACACTGACTGCCTGGTTCCTTCCAACAAGGAAGTGGCCCCTGGATCGGAAGCAGAGTTTGGCAGTCTGTCTTGAGGTTCCTCCTATGAGCTCCCCAGAGGTGCACAGGGGCCTCTGGTCTTGACTGAGCCAGCTGTCCTGCGTCTCCCTCTCGGTAGGCTTCCTCACCTTCCCAAACCTCCTTTCCTCGGCTGGGGCTCATGGAAGCCCCAAAAGTCTCTGCACACTGGTGGCATGGGGTTTGTGAGGAGCAGAGACCAGCCTCTGCCAAATGGATCTCTGGGGTGTGAAGAGCCCAGTCACAGGTTCCAAGTGCAGGGTCAGCGAGAAAGATGAAGCCCCTCTACCAGATGCAGCAATAGCAGTTGCAAGTCCGGCCTCAGACACAGCAACGAAGACACAGGTGGCGAAGGACCTGGCAGGGTGCCGTGAGGTCGTGAGGATGCTGCAGCTATTCCGCCGCATCCATCCACAGCAAACTGGAGCCCTCAGGTTGGAGAGTGCCAGCCCATGCACCTGGCACACGGCCAGCCACCTATGTGTGGAGGCTCTTGTGTGCCTGTGACGCTGCACTGGTTTCCACAAAGCTTCTAGATTGAAGGAGACAAGGAGTCGCCTTTGAGAAATCAGCCAAGGAAATCTCTGTGGGTGGGCAGAGTCCCACTGGGCAGCCCATCTCCCAGATCATTAGGACTGGGGAGCGGTTTGCTTTTTCCCTCAGTAATGAGCAAAGAGAGCGCCACCAGCCCCATCTCAAAGACAGAGCCATCTAGCCAAGGTGACAGGGCTCCAAAGAGACCGCCCTGGGCTTGAAATCTGACCACAGACAGCCCCTTGCCATCAGCTCACAGCCCTTATCTGAGGACAAAGCTGCCCCAGCTGTCGGAAGGTCTCCAAGGCAGGCCCCGCTCCCGCCAGCCGCCATTGGGCCGGGGCCGCATCCATCAGTGGCAAAAAACCAATGAGAGACGAGCTGGCACGCATGGCACATCGCAGTTGCAGGCATGTGGAGCTCAGGGGCCTGCAACACCTGCTTGAGGTTTGGACTGGCAATGCCCTGCTCTCACAGCTCCCCCGCCCCTGGGGGCTTGTGAAGGGTTATCTGCAAGCTAGCAGGTGGGAAGGAGCCAGCCTTCTCTGTGTGCCAAATGTGCTCCATGCACATCCCTGTCTAGCACCTAAGTATGTGCTGTGCAGAAGTGAGGTGCCTGGCTTGCGCATGCCACCACAGCCTCTGCCGCTGCTGCCTGGGGAAGGTGGGCAAGCTGGGTGCCTGGACTTGAGGTGAGTGACCGGCCTCCGAGGAGACACCCACTGGGTGCCCGGTTCCGAGACAGTGACGACCCTCCACCAAGACTCCCAAGTCCTTCCCCTCCAGCGTGCCTCCGATCCCCCCTTCCCTGCCCAGCTCATTGGGCATGAGGTGCGTTCTGAGGGGGTGCCAGAGTGATGTGGACAGGGGGCAGCATCCAGCAAATACTGGTTAGTGGACACAGAGTAGTGGGGAGGGTGGGTACCATGGGGCTGGGGCTGAGTCTGAGGCTCTGGATGCCGGCGGTGCAAATGGAAGGGGCAAGTGGCCGGGGCGTGGATAGCATGGGTTAGGAACGCCATCTGATCCTGGCTGGGTGGTTCTTTTAAATTTTATTTTTATTTTTTGAGGCCTGAAAAGGCTGCGTGAGTGCCCTGGTGGAGGTCACGGCATCCGGGTGCTGTGTCCTGTGGGGGAACTAGTGACCTTGCTGTAAGGGCAGTGCCTAGCCTTGAGGGAGGAAGTGGAAAGACACTTGTCCAGCACTGGGGCTTCTGACACCGGAGATGACGGATGGGGGGGCAGTGTCCACCTTCAACGTAACTGCACCAGAAAAGGTAAGTTTCCATAAGGTTACTATCACTGTGACCAGCGTCTTTCTAACAGTATCTCTCTAAACGATGTGGACCTAAGGTCACTGTCAGATTGTGACGCATCACCTTCAAAGCAATTAGCTATGATCC
>NW_006922611.1:259894-262229 GCF_000298275.1 Orycteropus afer afer
CAAGGGATGTGCTGAGACTCTTTGTAATGGGAGAGAAGGTACTAGGGTGAGGAACAACAAGGAGTGGGTAATGAGAGTCCCCAACAACGACAACCATCTTTTATATACCTAACCCCCTTGGAAACATTTGTCTTAGGCGCTATGCTTCTCCACCAGGTTGCAAATGAGAGAGACACTCGTTGAGTTTTCCAGGATGATAAATTCTTGTAGATGGAGGATCCATATATGAAGCCATCTCAGTGGACCTGGCTGAACCCAGCCCTTCTCTGGCTCCTGTGGAGTGGGATGGATTGCTGTCACTGTGTCACGGTAGAGATATGATGATGGGAGAGCTGCGGATTATGCAATACATGGAGATTTTTAGCAAGGTTTTCAGTTGGGAGCGGGCACAAGTCTGTGTATACAGGCTATGATGTCACTTCCTTGACAATGGAAACCAATAGAACTTGGAACACGGGTCACCGGGCAACAAGATGCTGGTGGCTCACTGCCTGACTCATTTCACTGAAGGCACTTGGTGAAGCACCACGTATCACTGTTTTCTCCAGAATTCATGATTTGGACCCTTTCAAGTGGGTTCAGAAGACTGCTACGGCCTCACCCCGACTTATTTCACTGAAGGCACTTGGTGAAGCACCACGTATCATTGTTTTCTCCAGAATTCATGATTTGGACCCTTTCAAGTGGGTTCAGAAGACTGCTACGGCCTCACCCCTGAAGACTCTTCCTGCCATACACCAGAACGAAGTTGAAAGTACCATGGGGTGTCCTAAGTCAGTCTGATCCAGGCCAGGCCACCACTCTGACACCACCCAGGCAGTTCCAAACCACTCCTCATGGCTACACCAGACCTTGTCCTTGTGGGACATCAGATGAGGAGCCGCGAGGAAGGGAGGACACAAGTGATGAGGCCAAATGTCCTGACGATGAGGCAGGCTCACCTTGGGACTAACAGAGGGCATCAGGAAGGAGGGTGTCATGTGATCGATACAGACTCAGTAGCGGTAGGTGCTGATGAAGATGATGGCAGTGGTGCTGTCTCCTGGCTAATAGTTGTGGAGGGCATTTCGTGGGATCCTCCACATCATGCGATCATTCTGCTGGTCGTGAGCAGGACTTTGCAACTGGCTGGGAGTAGTTAATGAAATTGGGTGTACTGTCGGCTGAGCATCAGGGTGTGGACCAAGTCAGGATCTGGTTCAAAGCTCCATTGCGGCCAAACTGGTCACCTAGGATCTGGGACCTAAGTTTCCACCAGAGGTTCCAATTGACTCCCACACTTCAGGGTAGAGGCTGTCTCAGGCTGAGCTGGCACCTTCACTGGGATTTTGTTGACCTCCATGACCACCATCTGTGGTGCAGGCCTCTGTCCCTGTCTTCCAGTGGATGACTCTGGTTCATCAGTTGTCAGAGGTAGACATCTTGAGCCCTTGTCCCAGGACCTCCTCCTATCTGCTTAAGCTCTCCTCTTCCCTGTGCAGTTTGAGAAAGGAGAGCATTGGTAGGATGTATTTAGCCATGACTGAGTGGATTTTTCGAGGTTTGGATCGTCTGGCCTTTGTTTCATGCTGACCGTAATCATCATGTCCTCCAAATGAATCTTTCCTTTCCACCTGTGGTCTAAGAGGGTGCACACATTCCTGCTCCTGAGACCATGTGAGTAGGTTTCTGAGGATAAGTACCAGTAAACCCATAAAGCAGAAGGTCATGCTGCATACCCAACACCCAGCACATGGTGTCAGACAGGGAACTGAATCTTCCTCTGATGGCCAATCTGGTACCAGGATCAGATAGGCAGCAAGGGGAGGCCTCAAACCTACAGGACATTGGATACCTCAAGAGATGACCGCTGCTCACTCTATGTGCAGGACTTTGGACAGGTGATAGACAAAGTGCAGGGGGACAGCAATTGTGCCACCTTCTACCCTGAGTAAGACTTCTCGAAGGCTCGGCCCAGACTTAGGGTCAGGGCAGGTTCGGAGTGGTCTCAAATCTCAGCAAACCCAGATGGCGTTAGAGTGTCCTGGGACACAGGCAACTCCCTGGAGACCCCACTGAGATCTCTCCTAGGGTTTTCTCCCTATAAGGAACCTCTTCCTACCCTAAGGAATCCTATTTCAAAACCCTTTCCTCTACTCGACTCCCCACCGCAGCCTTGGCCTCTTGCCATGTGTTTTTTCCAATACTTCCTTGACTATCAGAGGGGAAGCCCTGTGGACTCTCTTTCCCTTGTTCTTCACCATTGCCTACTCTTCCGTGTGGCCTACTCTCTTTGGTGCTTTCACCCTGGACGCTAGATGTCTCAACTGTCAGTTGGCTTGACAGTCTGTTCACA
>NW_006922611.1:262769-263933 GCF_000298275.1 Orycteropus afer afer
TCATTAACCTGAGCTACCAGCAGCTGCCTGCCATAGGAGATGCCTCTAGCTCATGGGGACCTGGAACATGAGGCAGAAGTGAAGCCCAGGTAGAGAAGCCTTTGCCCAGACCCTAGCTAGCACTTTCAACTTAGACTACTTATTCTCTCAATGATTGTGAGAGGACAGATTCCTGTTTCTCAAACTACTGCATTTTGGTATTTGTCTTAGAGCAGCACTAGAGAAGCAATAAACTGCTGTACATGCAGAGGCAGAGGCAGCCCCAGCACCTCCTTCAGCATTCGTGTAAGCTATCCTGAGCTTGAACCCACAGCCTGCCTTCCCCTGACCTGAGATGGGAGCTATGCGTCTCGTATCACGTTATCTAGTTTGTCATTGACTTTGCGTTTACTCCAAGTGCAGCTTACGTTGACTTTCTTTGTGTAAATTTTCCTTGATTGTTTAGTCAAATACTGGTTTTCAAGCTGACTATAATGAGGTCCTTTGTTTGAATGATGGTCAAGTGTACCATTTGGTGCCTTTACCTACCTTCGCAAGGTTGCCACCCATCAGAATGGCTACTTGCAGAGCAAGGCCATCAGCCCAGACAGAAACTTTGTAGTCAAGAAGTCCCCTCTCTCCCCTCTCCGCCCTGCAGCCAATGTATACCTATACTTCCATATTTGTGTTGATAGATTTACACACTCTGGATTTCTCATTCAAATGACATCTATGGTACATGGCTTTTAGTGTCGGATATCTGTCACTTAGTTATCGATATATTTGATGCCCGTCAAGGTTGCCCGTGTTTTACTCAGAAATTCCTTTCGAGGAGTGAATGGTATCATAGGTATGTTGTATTGGGTTGACTTCATCATTTCTGGACAGTCATTCAGAAAGTTTGCTTCTTTTGAATTCTGTGGATGGTTCTGTGATAAGAGTTTCTGCCCATGTGTTTGTCTGTGTGCCTGTGTTCATGAAAATTGGCAGAGGTGGAAGGAAACCCAAGGAGAGAATTCAAGTATAAGGAATGTGTGTTGGTTGAGATCAAGAAGCAGGAAAGTGATGGAAGGTGAAGGGTGGGAAAGGGCTGGAGAACTCCAAGGTGTAGGTGAAAGGAGTCAGGAGGGTGAGGAGGTAGCACTGATGTTGTGTGAGTTAGGAGGTCAGGGTCCCACTGGGCAA
>NW_006922611.1:265013-265656 GCF_000298275.1 Orycteropus afer afer
TAGCCTCCGAGGGAGGAAGAGGAAAGACACTTGGCCAGGACTGGGGCTTTTGACACCGGAGATGATGGATGGGGTGGGGTGCCTTCCCAGGACCATCTGGGATCCACATCGAGGCGTGGGTGTCACACCTGGCAGTGAGGTCTGCTTGGCTTGGGGAGGCACCTCTTGTGCTCATTGGCTCCTCATACCTGGTAGGCCCTATGTGGAGGGGACTCCTGGCCAAGCCCGGTCCAATGTTTGTGGAACTTTGGCTTCCCAGGGCAAGGCTCAGTGTGGATGGGGGGTTGGACAGTCCCCCAAGAAATGACTCCCCACACCTTAAGGGAGAGGTGGCCTCACTCACACAGCCCACCCAAGAGCTTGGCACTTGCCTGGGGAGGAAGCTGGGAGGTGGCCCCAGTTGGGATCAGGAGGGACCATGGGCAAGGTGATATTTGAGCTGCAGCGCTAGAAGGGCATGGCATGGCATGCCATATCTGGATGGGCACTATGGGCAGAAGGGACGGGGCACTGACAGGGTGCTCGTGTTTTCTGGGACTGGGCATGATTGCAAAAGCCCTGGGTATGGCGGGAAAGGGAGTGCGGCCACACTCTGGGGAGTGTGGGAAGCTGGGGCCACAGAGCCAGCCTCAGGCTCCTCTTC
>NW_006922611.1:266530-267595 GCF_000298275.1 Orycteropus afer afer
GGAGGACCACCTTCTGTGCCACCATGGCCAGTGAGAAGAGCCTGCCCCTACTCCAGCCTCCTGACCCAGACCCCGCAGGGGCCACCGTCCCACTCCACCTCTGTGCATACTAGTGGCAAGAGCTTTGTGGCATTGGACCACGATGGTGTGAAATAATAGCGGTGGTGTCAGCTGGGGGGTGCACTTAGACCTTGTAATGAGGAAACATAGAGGCAACACTGACTGCCTGGGCCCTTCAAACAGGGAAGTGCCTCCTGGATCGGAAGCAGAGTTTGGCAGTCTGTCTTGAGGTTCCTCCTATGAGCTCCCAGAGGTGCACAGGGGCCTCTGCTCTTGACTGATCCAGCTATCCTACTTCTCCCTTTTGGTAGGCTTCCTCACTTTCCCAAACTTCCTTTCCTGGGCTGGGACTCTTGGAAGCCCCAAAAGTCTCTGCAGACTAGTGGTGTGGGGTTGTGAGGAGCAGAGACTAGCCTAAGCCAAATGAATCTGTGGGGTGTGCAGAGCCCAGTCACACCTTCCAAGTGCACAGTCAGTGAAAAAGATGAAGCCCCTCTACCAGGTGCAGCAATAGAAGTCGAAACGCCGGCCTAGGACACGGCAAAGACAGCATGGGTGGTGCAGGACCAGGCAGGGTGCCGTGGGGTTGTGACGAGGCTGCAGCCATTCTGCCGCATCCAAGCACAGCAAGCTGGAGCCCCAAGGTTGGAGAGTGCCATTTCGTGCACCTGGCACACAGCCAGCCACCTGTGTGGAGGCTCGTGTGTGCCTGTAACGGTGCACTGGTTTCCACAAAGCTTCCAGATTGAGTGAGACCAGGAGTCGCCATTGAGAAATCATCCAAGGAAATCTCTCGGGTGGTCAGAGTCCCACTGGGCAACCCATCTCCCAGATGACTGGGACTGGGGAGTGGTTTGCTTTTTCCCTCGAAAATGAGCAAAGAGAGCGCCACCAGCCCCACCTCAAGGACATGGCCAACTACCCGAGGTGATGGGGCTCCAAAGAGACCGCCCTGTGCTTGAAGTCTGACCACAGACAGCCCCTGGCCATCAGCTAACAGGCCTT
>NW_006922611.1:269090-271769 GCF_000298275.1 Orycteropus afer afer
GTGTGGGAAGCTGGGGCCACAGAGCCAGCCTCAGCCTCCTCTTCAAAAGGGGAGGACACAGTGGCAACCGTGCGACAGGAAGTGGGGTTGGGCCAAGGGTAGAGCTTGCAAGGCCTCGGGGCTGTCCTCTAGGCTCCTGATACTTCTCGGTGGGCCGTGGAACACCTCCCTCAAGGACCTGTTCACCCAGTGATGTGGACACTTGAGAACAGTCACCGTGAAGGCTTAGCTTGTCCATCTTGCTGGTGAGCACGGTATTGGAGGTCAGACCACACGCCCAGGAAGACGGTCCCCCCTAACCCCCCGGATGCTCTGCAGAGTCGCTTAGGGCCTAATGTCCGTTCTGTACAGCCCAGCCGGTCCTCTGAGGCAGGAGGGTCCTGACAGGCAGTTGCTCTTCCTTTGAAGGCTGGGGCCTGGTTGGGTAGTGTCCAGCCTCGAAGTCACCGGGGTCATGGAGGCCAGGCCAGCCCCCTTGGGTGCCTCTCAGGGCCAGGCTCTGACGTCACGCTGGATGGCTCTAGGTCCACACCAAGCCCTGTTCCCACCGGGGAAACTGCCCTCAGCCGTGTCTGCCCCCGTGCCCAAATGTCCTTCCCGCACACCTTTACCCAGAGGCGCTATTCCCAGGGACCATCCATTCATGTCCCCTCTTACAGAGGAGGCAACAAAGGCTCGGACACCAAAGTGAATTCACTGTCCCAAGTGCGTACAGATGGGGACGGAGCGGGGCCTGCCCTTCACCCCAACTGCCTGTCACCTCTGGTGCCCCAGGCCCAGGCCCTGTGCCCACCTCCGGCCTGATGACACTGCTGGGGAGGCCCAGCCTAAGGCAGCCTGGCGGTGTGGAGGGCTAACCCAGAGCAGGTCCTCAGGTGGTGTCTCAATAAATTTGGTCGCCGAGGGCCAAGTTCTGTGCCACTGTGGCCAGTGACAAGAGACGGACCCTACTCCAGCCTCCTGACCCAGACCCCACCAGGGCCACCGTCCCACTCCCCCTCAGTGTGTGGTCAGTGGCAAGAGCTTTGTGGCATTGGACCACGATGGTGTGAAATTATAGCAGCGGTGTCAGCTGCGGGGCGCACTTAACCTTGCAATGAGAAAAAACAGAGGCAACACTGACTGCCTGGTCCCTTCAAAAAGTGAAGTGGCCCCTGATCAGAAGCAGAGTTTGGCAGTCTGTCTTGAGGTTCCTCCTATGAGCTCCCCAGAGGTGCACAGGGGCCTCTGGTCTTGACTGGGATGGCTCTTCTGCTTCTCCCTCTCAGTAGGCTTCCTCACCTTCACAAAACTCCTTTCCTGGGTTGGGACTCTTGGAAGCCCCAAAAGTCTCTGCAGACTTGTGGCGTGGGTGTTGTGAGTAGCAGAGATCAGCCTCAGCCAAATGGATCTGTGGGGTGTGCATAGCCCAGTCACATGATCCAAGTGCAGGGTCAGCAAGAAAGATGAAGCCCCTCTACCAGATGCAGCAATAGCAGTCGCAAGTCCAGCCTTGGACACGGCAACGACGGCACGGGTGGCGCAGGACCGGGCAGGGTGCCGTGGGGTTGTGACGAGGCTGCAGCCATTCCGCCTCATCCAACCACAGCAAACTGGAGCCCTCAGGTTGGAGAGTGCCAGCCCGTGCACCTGGCACACAGCCAGCCACCTGTGTGTGGAGGCTCGTGTGTGCCTGTAATGGTGCACTGGTTTCCACAAAGCTTCCAGATTGAATGAGACTAGGAGTCACCTTTGAGAAATCATCCAAGGAAATCTCTCTGGGTGGGTAGAGACCCACTGGGCAGCCCATCTCCCAGATGTTTAGGACTGGGAAGCGGTTTGCTTTTTCCCTCGATAATGAGCAAAGAGAGCGCCACCAGCCCCATCTCAAAGACAAAGCCATCTAGCCGAGGTGACGGGGCTCCAAAGAGACCGCCCTGGGTTTGAAATCTGACCATAGACAGCCCCTCGCCATCACCTCACAGGTCTCATCTGTGGACAAAGCTTCCCCAGCTGTGGGAAGGTCTCCAAGTCAGGCCCCGCTCCCGTCAGCCGCCATTGGGCCGGGGCCGCATCTGTCAGCGGCACACACCCAATGAGAGCGGAGCTGGCACGCATGACACGTTGCAGGTGCAGGCGCATGGCGCTCAGGGGCCTGCAGCGCCTGCTTGAGGTTCGGCCTGCCAATGCGCTGCTCTCGCCGCTCCACTGCCTCTGGGGCTTGTCGAGGGGGATCAGCAGGCTAGCAGGTATGAAAAAGCCGGCCTTCTGTGGGCTCCGAATGTGCTCTGTGTACATCCCTGTCTAGTGCCTAAGTCTGTGCTGTGCAGAAGTGAGGTGCCTGGCTTGCGTACGCGGCCACAGCCTCCGCCGCCGCTGCCTGGTGAAGGTGGGCACGCTGAGTGCCTGGACTTGAGCTGAGTGCCCAGCCTCCAAGGAGACGCCCACTGGGTGCTCGGTTCCAAGTCAGTGCTGACCCTCCACCGCGACTCCCCAGTCCTTCCCCTCCACCATGCCTCACCTCCCCCCCTTCCCTGCTCAGGTTATTGGGCATGAAGTGCATCCTGAGGGGGCGCCACAGTGATGTCGGCAAGGGGCGGCATCCAGGCAGATACTGGTTATTGGACACAGAGCAGTGGGAAGGCCTGGTACTTGGGGGCTGGGGCTGAGTCGGGGGCTCTGGATGCCGGCCGTGCGCCT
>NW_006922611.1:272538-274730 GCF_000298275.1 Orycteropus afer afer
GCCTGTGTCACTGTAAGTGTGACCAAGTCACCATAAGTATACCTAGCTAAGGTAAACCTATCCAAGGTGTGGTGGTCAACGTGGAGTTTCAAATTGGCTTGGCCTGGGTGAGTGGCTGGGCAGCTGAATGTAGTATTTCCCATGATGAGACTGGTAATCAACTCCAAGGTGGAATCCACTGTGAGTGGCTGAGCTGCTTTTGGGTATGTGGTCTGCTTTCCATATCTAAGAAACAGCTTTGGAAATGGTCTTCATCTTTTAGCAGGTTTGAACCCTGCATGTAAACAAATCGTTTTCCCCCCCACCTGCTATGCTCTGCCCAACTTGGGACTTTCAATGGACTTGAATGAATGGCCTTCCCTGTGGTTGGTAAAATCTTTGCTGTGACTCCTGACTTGTCTACTTTGGACTTTTCAGGCTCAACACTCAACAGCTGTGTGAGTGCAGAGACCCTCTAGCTCCAGTGGGCCAGAAAGAGGAGGCACATCTGAAGCCAAAGGTAAGGTGTTTCCACCCAGCTTCTACTGCCTCACAACTGGAAATTGGACTTAAAGCATCTAAATGGTAAGAATAATGTCCTGCTTGGTTAGGCCATCTCATTTGTGGTATATTCTTGTCAGAGCACCACCAAAAACACAAATTAAATGTACAGAGTCTCTGTCAGAAACATCAAGGTTACCCTAACTAAGACAAGTGTAATGGATGGCATTGTGAGTGTGATCAGTTTACAGTACATATAACTAGCTAAGAGTATTTTACCTAAGGATCAGGTCATTGTCACCCACATCTGTGTCCCTTTAGGGAGTAAAGGTCAGTCTTACTATGGTCACTTTCATTCTCAATGGCATCTCCGCAACAGTAGCTAACTAAGAAAAGGGTAGCTAAGGTCAGAGTCAGTGTGTCCATGATCCCAGTAACTGTAACTGGCTAACGTAACAATAACTAGGTGCGGTCACTTTTGCTGTGAGTAGTGTCTCTAGAACACTAACTATCTACGGTAAATTGAGTTCAGGTCACGGTCATGGTTACCAGCATCCCCATAGCTGTCAGTTAGTAACAGAACTATAGCTATGGGCAGTGATGTTGTGAACAGCACGATGGTAACTGGAACTAGGATAGGTAAGTCTAACTAATGTCATTCTCCCACTGGCCAGCATGACGTTAACTGTAACTAGCTATGATAAGTGTAAGTGAGGTAACTGTAACTGTGAAAGGGGTCAACACACTTGTATCTAGGTGAAGTAGGTCCAACTCAGGTCCCTGTGAGTATGTAAAGAATCACTGTGTTGCAAGCTAATGTCACTCTCTCAAATCACTGTCACTCTTACCAACATCACCCTAACTGATACCAGCTAAGGTATGTGAGTCAAAATGCACTATCATTGGGAACTGCATCGACATCACTTGAACAACAGTAAATGTAGCTGAGGTTACTTACAGTGTGCCTAGTGTCACCATAAGGGTAACTAGGAAATGTAAGTGTAGCAGAGACCACTGTCAGTATGACCAGAGTCCCAGTAAGAGCAACTAGCTCATGGAAGCATACCTAAGGTAACACTAAGTGTGCCTACCACCAATGCAAATGTAATGATCAAAACTGAGTTTTTCTAAGGTCACTGTCAGTGTCACCATTATCAGCCTAAGTGTAAATAGCTAAAGTTAGTATCAGTAAAGCATTCTCACTGTGTCTAGCATCACCCTGAATGTAACTAGCTAAGATAAGTCTAATAAAAGTCACCCTAATTTCATCTAGTTAATGTCAAGTTTTTCAGGTCACTCTCAGTGTGAACAGCATCACTGTAACTGGAATTAGCTAACATATGATTGCCTAAAGTCACTGTCCTTTTTGTCAGCATAACCATGACTTTAAGTAGCAAACATAAGTGAAGCAAGGTCACTGTCATTGAGAGCAGGGTCACCATAAATGTAAGCCACTAAAGCCAGTGTAGCTAGGGTCACATGTGTTTAACTAGCGAATGTAAGTGTAGCAAAGGTCACTGTCATCATGACCTTCGTCAGCATCAATGTAAGTTGCTAAATCAAGAATATCTTTGGTCACTATCACTGTGAACAGCACCACCTGAAGTGTAAGAATTTAAAATAAGTGTAGCTTAGGTCACTGTTCATGTTCCTAGAATCAGTGTAAATGTAACTAGCCCAGTTCAGTGTACTTAAAGTCACTGTCAGTGTGA
>NW_006922611.1:287381-287901 GCF_000298275.1 Orycteropus afer afer
TGCAAACAAATCGTTGTCCAGCCGCCTGCCATGCTCTGCCCAACTTGGGAATTTCAATGGACTTGAATGAATAGCCTCCCTGTGGTTTGGTAAAACCTTTGCTGTGCACCCTGCCTTGTCTACTTTGGACTTTTCAGCCTCAACAATCAACAGCTGTGTGAGTGCAGAGACCCTCTAGCTCGAGTGGGCCGGGAAGAGGACACACATCTGAAGCCAAAGAGTGAGGTGTTTCGACCCAGCTTCTAGTGCCTCACACCTGGAACTTGGACGTAAAGCCTTGAAATGGTAAGAATATCTCCTGCTGGATATGACCATCTCATTTGTGGTATATTCTTGTCAGAGCAGCACCAGAAACACAAATTAAAAGGACAGAGTCTCTATCACAAACATCAAGGTTACTGTATCTAGGTAAGACAAGTGTAATTGAAGGCATTGTGAGTGTGACCAGGTTACAGTAAGTGTAACTAGCTAAGAGTATTTTACCTAAGGATGAGGTCATTGTGACCCCCATCCGTGTCCC
>NW_006922611.1:288868-289914 GCF_000298275.1 Orycteropus afer afer
ATAAGTTTCCATAAGGTCACTGTCCATTTCACCAGCATCCCCATGTCTTTAAGTAGTGAACATGAGTGAAGGAAGGTCACTGTCTTCAAGAGCAGGGTCAGCATAAATGTAAGCCTCTAAAGCAAGTGTAACTAGGGTCACATGTGTTTAACTAGAGAACATAAGTGTAGCAAGGTCACTGCCGTCGTGTCCATCATCGGCATTAATGTAAGTCACTATATCAAGAATGGCTTTGGACACTATGACTGTGAACAGCACCACATTTAGTGTAAGATTTTAAAATAAGTCTAGCTTAGGTCACTGTTCATGTTCCAGAATCAGCGTAAACGTATCTAAATCCAGTTCAGTGTACTTAAGGTCACTGTCAGTGTGACCAGTGTCACCATAAATGTAATTAGCATAGGTAAGTGTAGTTATGGTCATGGTCTCTGTGACCAGCATCACCGTAATTGTAAGGGGCTTAAGCAAGTGTAGCTAAGGTCACTGTCTCTGTGAACAGCACCAACATAACAATAACCAATTGCCGTAAGTCTAGCTTAGGTCCCTGTCACTGTGACTTACAATCCAGGAAATGTCAGCAGTTAAGGTATGTTTAGCCAAGGTCATGGTCATGGTTACCAGCATCACCATAGGTGTCAGTAACAGAACTGTAGCTAGGGTCACTCGTGTTGTGAAGAGCACGATGGTAAATGAAACTAGGACAAGTAAGCGTAAATAATGTCATTGTCCCAGTGACCAGCATGATGGTAACTGCAAATAGCTATGGTAAGTGTAAGTGAGGTAACTGTCACTGTGACAAGGGTTAACACACTCGTAAGTAGGTGAAGTAGGGCTACCTAAGTTCCCTGTGAGTATGTAAACATCACTGTGTTCCGAGCTAAGGTCTCTCTCTCAAATCACTGCCACTCTTACAAACATCACTGTAACTGAAACCAGATAAAGTATGTGAGCCAAAATGCACTATCATTGGGAACTGCATAGCCATCACTTGAACAAATGTAAATGTAGCTGAGGTCACTTAGAGTGTGGCTAGTGTCACCATAAGT
>NW_006922611.1:290264-294219 GCF_000298275.1 Orycteropus afer afer
TAACTATCTAAGCTAAGTCTAATAAAAGTCACCCTAATTTCATCTAGCTAATGTCAAGGTTTTCAGGTCACTCTCAGTGTGAACAGCATCACTGTAACTGGAATTAGCTAACATAAGTTTGTCTAAGGTCATTGTCCTTTTTGCCAGCATCCGCATGTCTTTAAGTAGCGAACATAAGTGAAGGAAGGTCACTGTCTTCGAGAGCAGGGTCACCAGAAATGTAAGACTCTAAAGCAAGTGTAGCTAGGGTCACATGTGTTTAACTAGCGAACATAAGTGTAGCAAGGTCACTGCTGTTGTGTCCAACATCAGCATTAATGGAAGTTGCTATATCAAGAATGGCTTTCATCACTATGACTGTGAACAACATGACAATTCGTGTAAGATTTTAAAATAAGTTTAGCTTAGGTCACTGTTCATGTTCCTAGAATCAGCGTAAACTTAACTAGCCCAGTTCAGTGTACTTAAGGTCACTGTCAGTGTGACCTGTGTCACCATAAGTGTAAGCAGCATAGGAAAGTGTAGTAGAGGTCATGATCTCTGTGACCAGCATCACCGTAAATGTAAGGGGCTTAAGCAAGTGTTGCTAAGGTCACTGTCCCTGTGAACCACACCAGTGTAACTGTAACCAATTGCCATAAGTCTAGCTTAGGTCCCTGTCACTGTGACTAACAATCCAGGAAATGTCAGCAGCTTAGGTATGTTTAGCAAAGGTCATTGTCACTGAGACCAGCAACACTTTAACTGTAACTAGGAATGGAAAGTCAAGCTAAGGACACTTTCAGTTTCAAAATAGTCATCACAGTCATAACTAGCTAAAGTAAGTGTAGCTAAAGTGGCTGTCAGTGTGACCAGCATGGGCATTCCTGAAGTCAGTTAAGGTAAGAGTAAGGTCTTTCTCACTGTGAGCAGAATTACCATATTTGTAGCTAGGTAACGTAAATATAACCAAGGTCAATCTCAGTGTGTCCAGCATGACTGTAACTGGAAGTAGCTAAGATGAGTGTAGCTAAGTTCACTCTCAGTGTGATCAGCATGACCATAAGTGGAAGTAGCAAAGAATCAGGTCACTGTCAGTGTCACCAGAGTCAACCTACCAAAATCTAATGTAAATATATTGAAGGTCACTGTCACAGTGAGCAGCATCACCATAACTGTAACTAGCTAGACTAAGTCTCCTTATGGTCACTTACAGTGTGACCAACGTGACCGGAATTCTAACTAGACAACATGAGTAGAGATAAGGTCTCTGGCAATGTTTCCCATGTGCTGTAAGTGAAACTGGGATAGATAAATCTAACAAAGATCACTGTTGCAGTGACCATCATCACCGTAAGTGTAATGAGTTAATGTGATTGTAACGATGGTCACTGTCACTATAACTCATGTCACCATAAGTGTAATTAGCTAAGGCACTTGTTAGTAAGCTCTCTGTTGTTGGAACAAGTGTCAATGTAACTATAAGTAGTTAAGTGAAGGCATAGTAAGGTAACTGTCCCATTGTCCACCATCAACGTAACTGGACGGGCAAAGGTAACTTTCACTAAGGGTACGAACACTATGACCAGCGTCCTTCTAACTGTATCTCTCTAAAGGAAATGGACCTAAGGTCACTGTCAGTTTGTGAATCATCACCTTCACTGCAATTAGCTATGATCCGTCTAGCTAAAGTCACTGCTGTGTGCCCAGCTTCGCTGTAACTATAAAGAGTTAAAGAAAAGTAAGTGTAACTGAGGATACTGTCAGTATGACCAATATATCCTAAGAGTAACAAGCTGATGTAAGTGTAGCTGAAGTAGCAGTTAGTCCCCTCGTATCACTGTAACTCTAAGTAGCTACCATAAGTTTAGGCACGGTCACTATGACGAGATTCACCGTAAGTGTTACTAGTTAATGGAAGACTCAGTAACGCAATGCCATTGCATCTTGCCTCCTCGTTATTGCCTAATTAAAATAAGTCTCTCTCAGGGCAATGCAATCTCGCCTGTGTCACTGTAAGTGTGAACAAGTAACCATAAAAAAACCTAGCAAAGGTAAACCTATCCAACGTGTGGTGGTCAACATGGAGTTTCAAATTGGCTTGGCCTGGGTGAGTGGCTGGGCAGCTGAATGTAGTATTGCCCATGATGAGACTGGTAATCAACTCCAAGGTGGACTCCACTGTGAGTGGCTGAGCTGCTTGTGGGTATGTGGTCTGCTTCCCATATCTAAGAAACAGCTTTGGGAATGGTCTGCATCTTTTAGAAGGCTTGAATCTTGCATGTAAACAAATCCTTGTCCAGCCGCTTGCCATGCGCTGCCCAACTTGGGACTTTCAATGGACTTGAATGAATGGCCTAACCTGTGGTTTGGTAAAATATTTGCTGTGCCTCCTGACTTGTCTATTTTGGACTTTTCAGCCTCAATAGTCAATAGCTGTGTGAGTGCAGAGACCCTCTAGCTCCAGTGGGCCAGGAGGAGGAGACACATCTGAAGCAAAATGGTGAGGTGTTTCCACCCAACTTCTAGTGCCTCACACCTGGAACTTTGACTTAAAGCCTCTAAATGGTAAGAATAATCTCCTGCTCGATTAGGCCATCTCATTTGTGGTATATTCTTGTCAGAGCAGCACCAGAAACACATATTAAAAGGGCAGAGTCTCTGTCACAAACACCAAGGTTACTGTAAATAGGTAAGACAAATGTAATGGATGGCATTGTGAGTGTGACCAGGTTACAGTAAGTGTAACTAGCTAAGAGTATTTTACCTAAGGATGAGGTCATTGTGATATCCGTGTCCCTTTGGGAGCAAAGGTCAGTCTTAGTACAGTCACTGTCACTGTCAACGGCATCTCCGTAAGTGTAACTAACGAAGATAACGGTAGCTAAGGTCAGTGTCAGTGTTTCCATGATCCCAGTAACTGTAACTGGCTAATGTAACAATAACAAGATACGGTCACTGTTGCTGTAACTAGTGTCTCTAGAAGATTAACTATCTGTGGTAAATTGAGTTCAGGTCACGGTCATGATTACCACAATCACAATAGCTGTAAGTTAATAATATAATTGTAGCTATGTTCACTGATTTTGTGAACAGCATGATGGTAACTGTAACTAGGACAGGTAAGTGTAACTAAGGTCATTGTCCCTGTGGCCTGCATGACAGTAACTGTAACTAGCTATGTAAGTGTAAGTGAGGTAACTTTCATTGCGACAAGGGTCCTCACACTCGTAAACAGGTGAAGATCTACCTCAAGTCCCTGTGAGTTTGTAAAACATCACCGTGTTCCGAGCTAAGGTCACTCTCTCAAATCACTGTCACTCTTACCAGCATCACCCTAACTGAAACCAGCTAAGGTATGGGAATCAAAATGCACTATCATTGGGAACAGCATCTCCATCAGTTGAACCAGTGTAAATGAAGCTGAGGTCACTTACAGTGTGGCTAGTTTCACCATAGTGTAACTAGGAATGGAAAGTGTAGCTGAGAAAACTGTCAGTATGACCAGAGTCCCAGTAACAACAGCTAGCTCATGGAAGCATACATAACGTAACACTAAGTGTGCCTACCACCAATGCAACTGTAATTATCAAAACTGAATTTTTCTAAGGTCCCTGCCAGTGTCACCAGCATCAGCCTAAGTGTAACTAACTAAGGTTAGTCTCAGTAAGGCACTCTTACTGTGTCCAGCATCACCCTGAATGTAAATAAATAAGCTTAGTCTAATAAAGGCCATTCTAATTTCATCTAGCTAATATCAAGGTTTTCAGGTCACTCTCAGTGCGAACAGCATCACTGTAACTGGAATTAGCTAACATAAGTTCATCTAAGGTCACTGTTATTATTATTATTATTTTTTTTATTAGGATTTGGGTGAAGATTTAGAGAGTAAATTCACTTTTCATACAGCAGTTCACACATACTTTGTCTCATGTCATTGACCAAAATTTATAATGCAGCAGCTCCCCTCCCACTT
>NW_006922611.1:297355-298961 GCF_000298275.1 Orycteropus afer afer
AGATGACTGCTTGAAAGCTTTTAAGACCCCAGTCACTACTCACTGATGTAGGATGTGAAGCAACACTTTTATGTATTTTGTTATGGCAATTGAGTCTGGTGTCCCCCAGCACTATGGTCCTGAGGTAGTAGTTCTATTGGATCTCTCTCCCATAGTGTCGGGATGTCTGTGAGGGATTACTCTGTGTCTGTCTTCTATTTCTGTAAGGACTGCAGGTATTTTGTATCACTGGTGTCTGTACAAGATTAACATCAGCTGCGTCTATCCTTGGTCTAGAGTATACCTCTATTCACTGACCCCCATCTGTTCATCTCAGGTGTTTGTGTGTTTATCTGTATAGCCTAGTGTTTGGTGTTAATGGCAATGTGGAATTGTGGACACATTGGTTGGTTTTAACATCTGTCGTCTACCTCTTATGTGCACAGTTCAATGTCCTCTCATTTCCCAAAGTTATCATGGTGTTCATATATCTTTCCCGTATATCCCTCCCCCTACCCATGTCAGTGTGTAGCCCCAACCAGCCCTAAATTAATCCCTCCCTTTCCCTCCCCATCCCACTAACCTACTAGGTGAGTTCCCTTTCCCAAGAAAACCCCGTTTGTAAGGCATTCCCATTAGAATGGGAACGAGACAGGGATACATTCTATCAATACTTCTATTTAACATTGTATTGGAAGTCCTGACGAGGCAATAAGGCAAGAAAGAGAAATAAAAGGCATACATATTGGCAAAGACGAATTAAATCTATCTCTATTTGCTGATGGTATGATGCTGTATATAGAAAACTAAGGGAATCAATAAAAAGAATACTGGAACTAATAGGTCCGGCAAATTAGGAGGATACAAGATCAACATACAAAAATCAGTTGGATTTCTCTACACCAGCAAGGACTCCTCTGATAAAGAAATAAGGGAAACCATAGCATTCACTACAGCTAAGAAAAAGATAAAATATCTTGAAATAAACCTAGCCAGAGACACAAAATCTATACAGAGAAAAATATAAAACATTGCTACAAGAGACAACAAGCGTACAACATAAATGGAAAAACAAACCTTGTTCATGGATAGGTAGACTGATCATTGTGAAAATGTCAATGGTACCTAAAGCAATGTATACATTTAAAGCAATCCTGATCCCGATTTGCTCTCATGGGACACCAGATGAGGGGCCAGGAGGAAGGGAGGACAGAAGTGATGAGTCCAAATATTCTGACTATGAGGCAGGGTCACCTTGAGACTAACAGAGGGGATCGGGAAGGAGGGTGTCATGTGATCGATAAAGACTCGGTAGGGGTAGGTGCTGTTGAAGGTGATGGCAGTGGTACTACCTCCTAATTAGTAGATGTTGAGGGCATTCCATGGCTCCATCCTCATGATGTCTCCCCATCATTGGTTCATTCTGCTGGTCATGACCAGGACTTTACAACTGACTGGGAGTAGTTGATCCAGTTCGGTATATTGTGGGCTGAGCACCAGGGTGTGAACCAAGTAAGGACTGGTTCAAAGCTCCATTCCAGCTGACTTGGTCACCTAGGATGCTGGGACCTAAGTTTCTACCAGAGATTCCAATTGACTCAAACACTTTAGGGTAGGGGCTGTCTCA
>NW_006922611.1:299411-309562 GCF_000298275.1 Orycteropus afer afer
CAGAATGTCATGTTGCACACCCAACACCCCACACATGGTGACGGACAGAGAACTGAAACCTCCTCTGATGGCCAATCTGGTATCAGGATCAGATAGGGAGCAAGCGGAGGCCTCAAACTCAAAGGGCCCTGTATACCAACAGAGATGGCCTCTACTCACTGTATCTTTAGGACTTCAGACAAGAGATAGACAAGGAGCTGGGGGATGGCAGTCGTGCCTCCTTCTCCCCTTAGGAAGAGTTTACAAAGGTTAGGCCCAGTCGTAGGGTGGGAGCATGTTCGGAGGGGTCTCAAATCGCAGAACTGCAGGTGGGCAGAGAGTTCTCTGGGTCAGAGGCAACTCCCTAGAGACCCCACTGAGATCTCTCCTAGGGTTTTCTCCCTTTAAGGACCCTCTTCCAACCATAAGAAATCCTATCTCGAAACCCTTTCCTCTACTCAACCCCCCACTCCAGCCTTGGCCCCGAACCATGTGTTTCTTTCAATACTTCCTTGACTGTCAGATGGGAAGCCCTTTGGACCTCTGTCCATTTTTGTTCACCATTGCCTACTCTTGCATTTGGCCTACTCTCTTTAGTGCTTTCACTCTGGACACTAGATGTCTCATCTGGCAATTGGCTTGAAAAATTCACACTTGTTTCCAGACTCACACATCCTTACCTGTGAGTTGTACACCATTTTTATTCCCTAGAGGCCACTGGTGATATTCTGATATATCTTATTTACAGAGCCTTGGTGTCAGGTGGTTGTCGGTCCTGCTGTAGTTAGCTTTCAGGAGCCATTGACATCACTAAAGCTTTGCTTATGGTATGATGATGCTGATGGTATGAGGGCTTTTGGCCTGAGGTCTCACTGGGCTTTTGTTAATCATAGAGGTATTGACCATGACCATGTGATAAACCAAAAGTTTGGAGGAGCCCAATATTGCACACCCTTCTCCCACCTCAAATGCGGCTCATTAAATGGAGAATTGGTTACTGCTGAAAGCAGTTGTGTGTCTCCTGCCACATTCACTGAAGCCTGGGCTTCCCAGTCTGACCCAAATCCCATGACATGTCTGGTGATTCTTGTTGCTGTTTCAGACTATGACCCTTCTCTGTCCCAAATCGAGAGGAACAGTGGATTGGAAACATTTTTATTTTTTTACCTGGACCCGAGGTCAGCTGTGTTGCCTGTTGACAATGGGATGGTCACTCTTTCCCTGCAGACCTCGTGCTCATCAAACTGAGCTGCCAGCAGTTGCCTTCCATAGAAGATGCCTCTAGCTCATGTGAACCCAGAACAGGTGGCAGAACTGAAGCCCACGATCGAGAAGACTTCACCCAGTCCCTAGCTAGCACTTTCAACTTGGACTACTTCTTGTCTCAAAGATTGTGAGAAGACAGATTCCTGTTTGTCAAACCATTGCCTTTTGGTATTTGTCTTAGAGCAGCACTACAGAACCAATACACTGCTCAAGAGACCGAGGCAGTGGTAGAGGCAGCCCCAGCACCTCCTTCAGCATTCGTGTGACCTACCCTGAGCTTGAGGACATGGCGTGCCTTTCCCTGAACTGAGACAGGAGCTATGAGTCTTGTGTCACGATATCTGGTTTGACATCGACTGCACATTTACTTCAAGTGCAGCTTACGTATAATTTTCTTTTTTAAGTTTCTTTGATTGTTGATTCCAATACTGGGTTTTGATCTGACATACAACGAGTTCCCTTGTTTGAATGATTGTCAACTATACCGTTTGTTGCCTTTAACTACCATCAGAAGGTTGGCAGCCAAAGGCAGGCCTACTACCAGAGTAAGGCCATTGGCTCAGACAGATCCTTGGTAGTCAAGAATTTCCCTCTGTCCCCTATGCCCCCTGCAGACCGGGTATACTCATACATCACTGTGTGTTTAGGTGGATTTACCCACTGTGGATTTTTCATTTAAATGGTATCCTATGGTACGTGGCTTTTAGTGCCTGACACCTGTCATTTAGTCATCGATATTTTTGATGCTCATCCATGTGGACCCTGTGTTACTCGGAAATTCCTTTTGTTGAGTGAAAGGTATCATAGGTATGCTGTATTGGGTTGACTTCATCATTTCCGGACAGACATTTGGAATGTTGGCTTCTTTTGACTTCTATGGATGGTTCTGTGATGAGCATTTGTGCCCACATGTTTGTCTGAGTGCCTGTGGTCGTGAAAATTGGCAGAGGTGAAAGGACAACTGAGAAGAGAATTCAAATATAAGGAATATGTGTTGGGTGAGATGAAGAAACAGGAAAGTGATGGGAGGTGAAGAGGTGGGAAAGGGCTGGAGAACTCCCAGGTGCAGGTGAAAGGAGTCAGGAGTGTCATGAGGTAGCACTGGTGTTGTGAGTTAGGAGGTACAGAGAGAAGTGATGAGACCCTGTGTAATGAGAGAGTAGGCAATAGGGCAAGGGACGCCAAGCAGTGGGTAATGAGAGTCCCCAACAACAACAACAACAACTTTTATATACCTAACCCCTGAAGAAATGTATTTCTCAGAGGCTATGCTTCTACACCAGGTTGCAGCTGAGTGGCCGAGAGACACTCGTTGACTTGTCCAGGGTGATAAAATGGTGAAGACGGAGGATCCATGTGTGAAGTCATCTCAGTGTCCTGAAACCTGTGTACCTGGCTGAACCCAGGCCTTCTCCGTCTCCTGTGGACTGGGGTGGATTGCTGTCACTGTGTCCTTGTACGGATGTGATGCTGGGAGAGCTGAGCTGTTTACTCAACTGATTGGCTGGTGTCTCGCCTCGAAGTCACCGGAGTCATGGAGGCCAGGCCAGCTCCCTTGGGTGCCTCTGAGGGCGAGGATCTTACCTCATGCTGGATGGCTCTAGGTTCAGCCCAAGCCCTGACACCACAGGGGAAACTGCCCTCAGTGTCTGCCCCCATGCCCAAATGTCCTTCCCGCACACATTTCTCCAGAGGCTCTGTTCTCAGGGACCATCCATTCATGTCCCCTCTTACAGAGGAGGCAACCAAGGCTCAGACACCAAAGTGATTTCACTGTCCCAAGTGCATACAGATGGGGACTGAGCGGGGCCTGCCCTTCACCCCAACTGCTTGTCACCTCTGATGCCCCACATCGGGCCTGATGACACTGCTGGGGAGGCCCAGCCTAAGGCAGCCTGGTGGTGTGGATGGCTAACACAGAGCAGCCCCTCAGCTGGTGTCTCGATAAATTTGGTCCCCGAGGGCCACCTTCTGTGCCACCATGGCCAGTGACAAGAGCCACCCCCTACTCCAGCCTCCTGACCCAGACCTCGCCAGGGCCACCGTCCCACTCCTCCTCTGTGCTTGGTCAGTGGCAAGAGCTTTGTGGCATTGGACCACGATGGTGTGAAATAATAGCGGCGGTGTCAGCTGGGTGGCGCACTCAGACCTTGCAGTGAGAAAGTACAGAGGCAACACTGACTGCCTGGTCCCCTCAAACAAGGAAGTGGCCCCCAGATCGGAATCAGACTTTGGCAATCTGTCTTGAGTTTCCTCTTATGAGCTCCCCAGAGGTGCACAGGGGCCTCTGGTCTTGACTGAGCCGGCTCTCGTACATCTCCCTCTCGGTAGGCTTTCTCGCCTTCCCAAACCTCCTCTCCTGGGCTGGGATTCTCGGAAGCCCCAAAAGTTTCTGCAGACTGGTGGCGTGGGACTTATGAGGAGCAGAGACCAGCCTCAGCCAAATGGATCTGTGGTGTGTGCAGAGCCCAGTCACACGTTCCAAGTGCAGGGTCAGCGAGAAATATGAAGCCCCTCTACCAGATGCAGCAATAGCAGTCACAAGTCCGGCCTCGGACACAACAACGACAGCACAGGTGGCGCAGGACCGGGCAGGGTGCCAAGAGGTCGTGAAGAGGCTGCAGCCATTCCACCGCATCCAACCACAGCAAGCTGGAGCCCCCAGGTTGGAGAGTGCCAGCCTGTGCACCTGGCACACAGCCAGCCACCTGTGTGTGGAGGCTTGTGTGTGCCTGTAATGATGCACTGGTTTCCACAAAGCTTCCAGATTGAATGAGACAAGGAGTTGCCTTTGAGAAATCAGCCAAGGAAATTTCTCTGGGTGGTTAGAGTCCCACTGGGCAGCCCATCTCCCAGATCACTAGGACTGGGGAGCGGTTTGCTTTTTCCCTGGATAATGAGCAAAGAGAACACCACCAGCCCCATGTCAAAGACAGAGCGATCTATCTGAGGTGACAGGGCTCCAAAGAGACCACCCTGACTTGAAATCTGACCACAGACAGCCCTTCACCATCAGCTCACAGGGCTCATCTGAGGACAAAGCTGCCCCAGCTGTGGGAAGGTCTCCAAGGCAGGCCACGCTCCCACCAGCCACCATTGGGCCAGGGCCATGTCCATCAGGGCCACACGCCGAATGAGAGGTGAGCTGGCACACATGGCACGTGACAGTTGCAGGCGCGTGGCGCTCAGGGGCCTGCAGCGCCTGCTTGAGGTTTGGACTGCCAATGCGCTGCTCTCACAGCTCCTCCGCCTCTGGGGGCTTGTGGAGGGGGATCTGCAGGATAAGAGGTGGGAAGAAGACAGCCTTCTGTGGGCGCCAAATGTGCTCCGTGCACATCCCTGTCTAGTGCCTAAGTCTGTTGTGCGGAAGTGAGGTGCCTGGCTTGCGTATGGTGCCGCAGCCTCTGCCGCCACCGCCTGTTGAAGGTGGGCATGCTGGGTGTCTGGATTTGAGTGCGCGGCCTCCGAGGAAACGCCCACTGGGTGCCCGGTTCGGAGACAGTGCCGACCCTCCACCGCGACTCCCCAGTCCTTCCCCTCCACCGTGCCTCTCCTCCCCCCTTCCCTGCCCAGGTCATTTGGCATGAGGTACGTTCTGAGGGGGCGCCAGAATGATGTGGACAAGGGGAGGCACCCAGGCAGATACTGGTTAGTGGACACAGAGCAGTGGGAAGGGCGGGTAGCATGGGGGCTGGGGCCGATTCTAGGGCTCTAGATGCCGGCCATGCACCTGGAAGGGGCAAGTGGCCGGGGCTTGGATAGCACAGCTTAGGAAAGCCATCTGATCCTGGCTGGTTTTTTTTTTTTTTTTTTTTTTTTGAGGCCTGAAAAGGCTGCGGGAGTGCCCTGGAGGAGGTCACGGCATCCGGGTGCTGTGTTGTGTGGGGAAACTAGCGACCTTGCTAGGGAGGAAGTGGAAAGACACTTGGCCAGCACTGAGGCTTCTGACACTGGAGATGACGGATAGGGGGGCGGTGTCCACCATCAATGTAACTTCACCAGCAAAGGTAAGTTTCCATGAGGTTACTATCACTGTGACCAGCGTCCTTCTAACAGTATCTCTCTAAAGGAAGTGGACCTAAGGTCACTGTCAGTTTGTGAAGCATCACCTTCACTGCAATTAGCTATGATCCATCTAGCTAAAGTCACTGCTGTGTGCCCAGCTTCTCTGTAACTGTAAATGGTTAAGGAAAGTAAGTGTAACTGAGGATACTGTCAGTATGTCCAATATCATCCTAAGAGTAACAAGCTGATGTAAGTATAGCTGAGGTAGCAGTCAGTCCCCTCACATCACTGTAACTCTAACCAGCTACTATAAGTTTAGGCACGGTCACTATGTCGAGATTCACCATAAGTGTAACTAGCTAATGGAAGACTAAGTAAAGCACTGTCATTGCATCCTGCCTCCCTATTATTGCCTAATTAAAATATGTCTCTCTAAGGGCAATTAAATGTTGCCTGTGTCACTGTAAGTGTGAGCAAGTCACCATAAATATACCTAGCTAAGGTAAACCTATCCAAGGTGTGGTGGTCAACGTGTAGTTTCACCTTGGCTTGGCCTGGGTGAGTGACTGGGCATCTGAATGTAGTATTCCCCATGTGAGACTGGTAATGAACTCCAAGGTGGACTGCACTGTGAGTGGCTGAGCTGCTTTTGGGTATGTGGTCTGCTTCACATATGTAAGAAACAGCTTTGGGAACGGTCTCCATCTATTAGCATGCTTGATCCCTGCATGTACACAAATCGTTGTCCACCCTCCTGCCATGCTCTGCCCAACTTGGGACCTTCAGTGGACTTGAGTGAATGGCCTGCCCTGTGGTTTGGTAAAAATTTTTGCTGTGCCTCCTGACTTGTCTACTTTGGACTTTTCAGCCTCAGCAGTCAACAGCTGTGTGAGTGCAGAGACCCTCTAGCTCCAGTGGGCCAGGAAGAGGAGCCACATCTGTAGCCAAAGGTAAGGTGTTTCCACCCAACTTCTAGTGCCTCACACCTGGAATATGGACTTAAAGCCTCTAAGTGGTAAGAATAATCTCCTGCTGGGTTAGGCCATCTAATTTGTGGTATATTCTTGTCAGAGCAGCACCAGAAACACAAATTAAAAGGACAGAGTCTCTGTCAGAAAAATCTAGGTTACTGTAACTATGTAAGGCAAGTGTAATGGATGGCATTGTAATTGTGACCAGGTTACACTAAGCATAACTAGCTAAGAGTATTTTACCTAAGGATGAGGTCATTGTGACCCACATCCATGTCCCTTTAGGGAGCAAAGGTCAGTCTTACTACGGTCACTTTCACTGTCAACGGCATCTTCGTAAGTGAAACTAATGAAGATAAGGGTAGCTAAGGTCAGTGTCAGTGTGTCATGATCCCAGTAACTGTAACTGGCTAATGTAACAATAACAAGCTACGGTCACTGTTACTGTGACTAATGTCTCTAAAAGATTAATTATCTATGGTAAATTGAGTTCAGGTCATGGTCATGGTTACCAGCATCACCATAGCTGTCAGTTAGTAACCGAACTGTAGCTAGGGTCACTGATCTTGTGAACAGCATGATGGCAACTGGAACTAGGACAGGTAAGACTAACTAAGGTCATTGTCTCCGTGGCAAGCATGATGGTAACTGTAACTAGCTATTTTAAGTGTAAGTGAGGTAACTGTCACTGCGACAAGGGTCAACACACTCATAACTAAGTGAAGTAGGTCTAACTGAGGTCCCTGTGAGTATGTAAAGCATCACCGTGTTCTGAGCTAAGGCCACTCTCTCAAATCACTGTCACTCTTACCAGCATCACTCTAACTGAAACCAGATAAGTTATGTGAGCCAAAATGCACTATCATTGGGAACTGCATCGCCATCTGTTGAAGTAATGTAAATAAAGCTGAGGTCACTTACAGTGAGGCTAGTGTTACCATAAGGTTAACTAGGAAAGGTAAGTGTAGCTGAGACCACTGTGAGTATGACCAGAGTCCCAGTAACAGCAACTAGCTCATGGAAGCATACCTAAGGTAATACTAAGTGTGCCACCATCAATGCAACTGTAATGATCAAAACTGAGTTTTTCTAAGGTCACTGTCAGTGTCACCAGCATCAGCCTAAGTGTAACTAGCTAAGGTTTGTCTCGGTAAGACACTCTCACTGTGTCTAGCATCACCCTGAATGTAAGTAGCTAAGCTGAGACTAATAAAATTCACCATAATTTCATCTAGCTAATGTCAAGGTTTTCAGGTCACTCTCAGTGTGAACAGCATCACTGTAAATGGAATTAGCTAACATAAGTTTGCCTAAGGTCACTGTCATTTTTGCCAGCATCGCCATGTCTTTAAGTAGCAAACATAAGTGAAGCAAGGTCACTGTCATTGAGAGCAGGGTCACGATAAATGTAAGCCTCTAAAGCAAGTGTAGCTAGGGTCACATGTGTTTAACTAGAGAACGTAAGTGTAGCAATGGTCACTATTCTGACCATCGTCTGTATCAATGTATGTCACTAAATCAATAACATAAGTGTAGCAAGGTCACTGCCATCATGTCCATCATCGGCATTAAGGTAAGTCGCTAAATAGGGAATGGTTTTGGTCACTATGACTGTGAACAGCACCACATTTAGTGTAAGAATTTAAAATAAGTCTAGCTTAGTTCACTGTTCATGTTCCTAGAATCAGCATAAACGTAACTAGCCCAGTTCAGTGTACTTAATGTCAGTGTCAGTGTGACCATTGTCACCATAAGTGTAAGTAGCATAGATAATTGTAGATGAGGTTATGATCTCTGTGACCAGCATCACTGTAAATATAAGGGGCTTAAGCAAGTGTAGCTAAGGTCATTGTCCCTGTGAACAGCACCAACATACCTGTAACCAATTGTCATAAGTCTAGCTTAGGTCCCTGTCACTGTGACTAACAATCCAGTAAATGTCAGCAGCTTAGGTATGTTTAGCAAAGTTCATTGTCACTGTGACCAACAACATCTTAACTGTTACTAGGAATGAAAAGTCAAGCTAAGGACACTTGCAGTTTCAAAATGATCATCGCAGTCATAACTAGCTAAGGTAAGTATTAGCTAAGGTGGCTGTCAGTGTGACCAGAATGGGCATCCCTGGAGTCAGTTAAGGTAAGAGCAAGGTCTTTGTCACTGTGAGCAGCATCACCATATTTGTAGCTAGGTAACATAAATCTAACCAAGGTCACTATCAGTGTGTCCAGCATCACCATAAGTGGAAGTATCTAAGATAAGTGTAGATAAGTTCACTCTCAGTGTGACCAGTGTGACCAGAAGTGGAAGTAGCAAAGAATGAGGTCACTGTCAGTGTCACCAGTGTCAACCTACCAATATCTAATGTAAATATATTGAAGGTCACTATCACAGTGAGCAGCATCACAATAACTGTAACTAGCCAGACTAAGTCTCCTTATGGTCACTTACAGTGTGACCAACATGACTAGAACTCTAACTAGACAACATAAATATAGATAAGGTCTCTGGTGATGTGACCCGTGTGCAGTAAGTGAAACTGGGAAAGATAAGTCTAGGAAAGATTACTGTTGCAGTGACCATCATCACCGTAAGTGTAATGAGCTAATGTGAGTGTAACGATGGTCACTGTCACTATAACTCGGGTCACCATAAGTGTAACTAGCTAAGGCAAGTGCAAGTAAGGTTTCTCTTGTTGGAACCAGTGTCAATGCAACTGTAAGTAGTTAAGTGAAGGCAAAGTAAGGTGACTGTCCCATTTTCCACTATTAACATAACTGTACCCGCAAAGGTAAGTTTCACTAAAGTTACTACCACTGTGACCAGCATCCTTCTTACTGTATCTCTCTAGAGGAAGTGGACCTAAGGTCACTCTCAGTTTGTGAAGCATCACCTTCACTGCAATTAGCTATGATCTATCTAGATAAAGTCACTGCTGTTTGACCAGCTTCTCTGTAATTGTAAAGAGTTAAGGAAAGTAAGTGTAACTGAGGACACTGTCAGTATGACTGATATCATCCTAAGAGTAACAAGCTGATGTCAGTATAGCTGAGGTAGCAGTCAGACCCCTCGCATCACTGTAACTCTAAGAAGCTACCATAAGTTTAGGCGCGGTCACTATGATGAGATTCACCGTAAGTGTACCTAGCTAATGGAAGACTAAGTAAAGCACTGTCATTGCATCCTGTCTCTTCATGATTGCTTAATTAAAATAAGTCTCTCTCAGGGAAATTCAATATCACCTGTGTCACTGTAATTGTGACCAAGTCACCATAAATATACCCAGCTAAGGTAAACGTATCCAAGGTGTGGTGGTCAACGTGGATTTTCAACTTGACTTGGCATGGGCGAGTGGCTGGGCAGCTGAATGTAGTACTGCCCATGATGAGACTGCTAATCAACTCCAAGGTGGACTCCACTGTGAGTGGCTGAGTTGCTTTTGGGTATATGGTCTGCTTCCCATATCTAAGAAACAGTGTTGGGAGTGGTATCAATCTTTTAGCATGCTTGAACACTGCATCTAAAAATATCATTGTCCATCACCATTTCTATTCAACATTGTACTGGAAGTCCTAGCCAGGGCCATAAGGCAAGGAATGGAAATGAACAGCATCCAAATTTGTAAGGAAGAAGTCAAACTATCCCTATTTGCTGATGATATGATCCTATACCTAGGAAACCCAAGAGATTCAATCAAAAACCTACTGGAACTAATTGAGAGATTTAGCAATGCCTCAGGATATAAGATCAACATCCAAAAATCAGTTGGATTGCTCTCCACCAGCAAAGAGACTGCTGAAAAAGAAATAAGGAAATCAATACCGTTCTCAATAGCTACCAAAAAATAAAATACTTGGGAGTAAATCTTACCAGAGACACAAAAGGCTTCTACAAAGAAAACTATAAAAAGCTACTTCAAGAAACCATAAGAGA
>NW_006922611.1:330681-338540 GCF_000298275.1 Orycteropus afer afer
AAGTGAAGCTGAGACCACTGTCAGTATGACCAGAGTCCCAGTAAGAGCAGCTAGCTCATGGAAGCATACCAAGGTAACACTAAGTGTGCCTACCATCAATACAACTGTAATGATCAAAACTGAGTTTTTCTAAGGTCACTGTCAGTGTCCCAATATCAGCCTAAGTGTAACTAACTAAGGTTAGTCTCAGTAAGGCACACTTAGTGTGTCTAGCATCACCCTGAATGTAACTATCTAAGCTGAGTGTAATAAATGTCACCATAATTTCATCTAGCTAATGTCAAAGTTTTCAGTGTGAACAGCATCACTGTAACTGGAATTGGCTAACATAAGTTTGCCTAAGGTCACTGTCATTTTTGTCAGCATCCCCATGTCTTTAAGTAGCAAACATAAGTGAAGCAAGGTCACTGTCATTGAGAGCAGGGTGACCATAAATATAAGCCTCTAAAGCAAGTGTAGCTAGGGTCACATGTGTTTAACTAGCAAATGTAAGTGTAGCAAAGGTCACTCTTGTCATGACAATTGTCATCATCAATGTAAGTCACTAAATCAAGAACAGCTTTGGTCACTATCACTGTGAACAGCACCACCTTAAGTCTAAGAATTTAAAATAAGTCTAGCTTAGGTCACTGTTCAGGTTCCTAGAATCTGCGCAAACATTACTAGCCCAGTTCAGTGTACTTAAGGTCACTGTCAGTGTGACCAGTGTCACCATAAGTGTAAGTGGAATAGGTAATTTTAGCTATGGTCATGGTCTCTGTGACCAGCATCACTGTAATTTTAAGGGGCTTAAGCAAGTGTAGCTAAGGTCACTGTCTCTGTGAACAGCACCAACGTAAATGTAACCAATTGCCATAGGCCTACCTTAGGTCCCTGTCACTGTGATTAACAATCCAGGAAATGTCAGCGGCTAAGGTATGTTTAGCAAAGGTCATTGTCGCTGTGACCAGCAACATCTTAACTGTAACTAGGAATGGAAAGTCAAGCTATAGACACTTTCAGTTTCAAAATGGTCATCGCAGTCCTAACTAGCTATGGTAAGTATAGCTAAGGTGGCTGTCATTGTGACCAGCATGGGCATCCCTGGAGTCAGTTAAGAGTAAGGTCTTTGTCACTGTGAGCTGCATCACCCTATTTATAGCTAGGTAACATAAATCTAACCAAGGTCACTCTCAGTGTGTCCAGCATGACCGTAACTGGAAGTAGGTAAGATGAGTGTAGCTAAGTTCACTCTCAGTGTAACCAGTGTACCCATAAGTGGAAGTAGCAAAGAATGGGGTCACTGTCAGTGTCACCAGAGTTAACCTACCAATATCTAATGTAAATATACTGATGGTCACTGTCACAGTGAGCAGCATCACCATAACTGTAACTAGCCAGACTAAGTCTTCTTATGGTCACTTACATTGTGACCAACGTGACCGGAACACTAACTAGACACCATAAGTGTAGATGAGGTCCCTGGTGATGTGACCCATGTGCTGTAAGTGAAACTAGGAAAGATAAGTCAAACAAACATCACTGTTGCAGTGACCATCATCACCGTAAGTTTAATGAGCTAATGTGAGTGTAAGGATGGTCACTGTCACTATAACTCATGTCACCAGAAGTGTAACTAGCTAAGGCAAGTGCTAGTAAGGTCTCTGTTGTTGGAAACAGTGTCAATGTAACTGTAAGTAGTTAAGTGAAGGCAAAGTAAGGTGACTGTCCCATTGTCCACCATCAATGTAACTGTACCAGAAAAGGTAAGTTTCACTAAGGTTACTACCACTTTGACCAGCGTCTTTCTAAATCTATCTCTCTAAAGGAAGTGGACCTAAGGTCACTGTCAGTTTGTGAAGCATCACCTTCACTGCAATTAGCTATGATCCATCTAGCTAAAGTCATTGCTGTGTGCCCAGCTTTGCTGTAATTGTAAATAGTTAAAGAAAGTAAGTGTAACTGAGGACACTGTGAGTATGACCAATATCATCCTAAGGGTAAGAAACTGATGTAAGTATAGCTGGGGTAGCAGTCAGTCCGCTCACATCACTGTAATTCTAAGCATCTACCATAAGTTTAGGCACGGTCACTATGATGAGATTCACCATTACTGTAACTAGCTAATGGAGGACAAAGTAAAGCACTGTCATTGCATCCTGCCGCCCCATTATTGCCTAATTAAAATAAGTCTCACTTAGGGCAACTCAATATCGCCTGTGTCACTGTAAGTGTGACCAAGTCACTATAAATATACCTAGCTAAGGTAAGCCTGTCCAAGGTGTGGTGGTCCAAGTGGAGTTTCTAATTGGCTTGGCCTAGGTGAGTGGCTGGGCAGCTGAATGTAGTATTGCCCATGATGAGACTGGTAATCAACTTCAAGGTAGACTCCACTGGGAGTGGCTGTGCTTCTTTTGGGTATGTGGTCTGGTTCCTTTATGTAAAAACAGCTTAGGGAATGGTCTCCTACTTTTAGCATGCTTGAACCCTGCGTGAAAACAAATCGTTGTCCAGCTGACTGCCATGCTCTGCCCAACTTGGGACTTTCAATGGACTTGAATGAATGGCCTGCCCTGTGCTTTCGTGAAATCTTTGCTGTGCCTACTGACTTCTCTATTTCGGACTTTTCAGCCTCAGCAGTAAACAGCTCTGTGAGTGCAGAGACCCTCTAGCTACAGTGGGCCAGGAGGAGGAGGCACATTTGAAGCCAAAGGGCAAGGTGTTTCCACCCAGCTTCTTGAGCCTCAAACCTGGAACTTGGACTTAAAGCCTTTAAATGGTGAGAATATCTCCTGCTGGGTTTGGCCATCTCATTTGTGGTATATTCTTGTCAGAGCAGCACCAGAAACACAAATTAAAAGGACAGAGACTCTGTCACAAACATCAAGGTTACTGTAACTAGGTAAGACAAGTGTAATGGATAGCATAGTGAGTGTGACCAGGTTACATTAAGTGTAACTAGCTAAGAATATTTTTCCTAAGGATGACGTCATTGTGACCCCCATCCGTGTCCCTTTAAGGAGCAAAGGTCAGTCTTACTACGATCACTTTCACTGTCAACGGCATCTCTGTAAGTGTAACTAACGAAGATAAGGGTAGCTAAGGTTAATGTCAGTGTGTCTGTGATCCCAGTAATTGTAACTGGCTAATGTAACAATAACTAGCTATGGTCACTGTTGCTGTGACTAGTTATCTAGAAGATTAACTATCTCTGGTAAATTGAGTTCAGGTCACGGTCATGGTTACCAGCTTCACCGTAGCTGTCAGTTAGTAACAGAACTGTAGCTATAGTCACTTATGTTGTGAACAGCATGATGCTAACTGGAACTAGACAGGTAAGTCTAACTAATGTTCTTGTCCCTGTGGCCAGCATGATGGTAATTGTAACTAGCTATGTTAAAAGTAAATGATGTAACAGTCACTGTGACAAGGGTCAACACACTCGTAACTAGGTGAAGTAGGTCTAACTCAGGTCCTTGAGAGTATGTAAAACATCACCGTGTTCTGAGCTAAGGTCCCTTTCTAAAATCATTGTCACTCTTACCAGCATCACCCTAATGAAACCAGCTAAGGTATTTGAACCAAAATGCACTATCATTGGAAATTGCATTGCCATCACTTGAACAAATGTAAATGTAGCTGACTTCACATATAGACAGTGACTTTACCTAGACGGATCATTTCTAATTGCAGGAAGGTGATGCTGCACAAACTGACAGTGACTTTAGGTCCACTTCCTTTAGAGAGATACAGTTAGAATGATGCTGGTCACAGTGATAGCAACCTTAGTGAAACTTACCTTTGCCTGTACAGTTACATTGATTGTGGACAATGGGACAGTCACCTTACATTGCCTTCACATAACTACTTACAGTTACATTGACACTGGTTCCAACAACAGAGAGCTTACTAGCACTTGCCTTAGCTAATTACACTTATGGTGACACTGGTCACAGTGTCAGTGACCTTAAGTACACTGGACTGGGCTAGTTACATTTATGCTGATTCTAGGAACATGAACAGTGACCTAAGCTAGACTTATTTTAAATTCTTACACTAAATGTGGTGCTGTTCACAGTCATAGTGACCAAAGCCATTCTCGATTTAGCGACTTACATTAATGCTGAGGATGGACACGACGGCAGTGACCTTGCTACACTTATGTTCGCTAGTTAAACACATGTGACCCTAGCTACAATTGCTTTAGAGGCTTACATTTATGGTGACCTCTCTCAAACACAGTGACCTTCCTTCACTTATGTTCGCTACTTAAAGACATGGGGATACTGGCAAAAAGGACAGTGACCTTAGGAAAACTTATGTTAGATAATTCCAGTTACAGTGATGCTGTTCACAATGAGAGTGACCTGAAAACCTTGACATTAGCTAGATGAAATTAGGGTGACTTTTATTAGACTTAGCTTACCTAGTTACATTCAGGATGATGCTGGACACAGTGAGAGTGCCTTACTGAGACTAACCTTAGCTAGTTACACTTAGGCTGATGCTAGTGACACTAACAGGGGCCTTAGAAAAACTCAGTTTTGATCATTACAGTTGCATTGATGGTAGGCACACTTAGTGTTACCTTAGGTATGCTTCCATGAGGTAGTTGCTCTTACTGGGACTCTGGTAATACTCCCAGTGGTCTCAACTACACTTTCCATTCCTAGTTACACTTATGGTGACACTAGCCACACTGTAAGTGACCTCAGCTACATTTACAATTTTTCAAGTGATGGTGAAGCAGTTCGCAATGATAGTTCATTTTGGCTCACATACCTTACCTGGTTTCAGTTAGGGTGATGCGGGTAAGAGTGACAGTGATTTGAGAGAGTGACGTTAGCTCGGAACACGGTGATGCTCTACATACTCACAGGGACCTGAGTTAGAATTACTTCACCTAGTTACGAGTGTGTTGACCCTTGTCACAGTGACTGTTACCTCACTTACACTTACCATAGCTAGTTACAGTTACTGTCATGCTGGCCACAGGGACAAGGACCTTAGTTAGATTTACCTGTCCTACTTCCAGTTAGCATCATGCTGTTCACAACATCAGTGACCATAGCTACAGTTCTGTTATTAACTGATAGCTATGGTGACGCTGGTAACCATGACGGTGACCTGAACTCAATTTACCATAGATAGTTAATCTTCTAGAGACACTGGTCACAGCAATATTCACCGTAGCTAGTTATTGTTACATTAGCCAGTTACAGTTACTGGGATCATAGACACACTGACACTGACCTTAGCTACCCTTATCTTCGTTAGTAACACTTACGGAGATGCCGTTGACAATGAATGTGACCATAGTTAAGACTGACATTTGCTCCTTAAAGGGACACAGATGGGGGTCACAATGACCTCATCCTTAGGTAAAATAATCTTAGCTAGTTACACTTACTGTAACCTGGTCACACTCATAGTGCCATCCATTAAACTTGTCTTACCTAGTTACAGTAACCTTGATGTTTGTGACAGAGACTCTGTCCTTTTAATTTGTGTTTCTGGTGCTGCTCTGACAAGAATATACCACAAATGAGATGGCCTAACCCAGCAGGAGATATTCTTACCATTTAGAGGCTTTAAGTCCAAGTTCCAGGTGTGAGGCAACAGAAGCTGGGTGGAAACACCTCACCCTTTGGCTTCAGATGTGCCTCCTCCTCCTGGCCCACTGGAGCTAGTGGGTCTCTGCACTCACACAGGTATTGACTGTTGAGGCTGAAAAGTCCAAAATAGACAAGTCAGGAGGCACAGCAAAGATTTTACCAAACCACAGGTCAGGCCATTCATTCAAGTCCATTGAAAGTCCCAAGTTGGATAGAGCACGGCAGGCGGCTGGACAACGATTTGTTTTCACGCAGGGTTCAAACATGCTAAAAGATGGAGACCATTCCCAAAGCTGTTTCTTACATATGAGAAGCAGACCACATACCCAAAAGCAGCTCTACCACTCACAGTGGAGTCCACCTTGGAGTTGATTACCAGTCTCATCCTGGGCAATACTACATTCAGCTGCCAAGCCACTCACCTAGGCCAAGCCAAGTTGAAACTCCACTTGGACCACCACACCTTGGACAGGTTTACCTTAGCTAGTTATATTTATGGTGACTTGGTCACACTTACAGTGACACAGGCGAGATTGAATTGCCCTGAGAGACACTTATTTTAATTAGGCAATAATGGGGAGGCAGGATGCAATGACAGTGCTTTACTTTGTCCTCCATTAGCTAGTTACAGTCATGGTGAATCTCGTCTTAATGACCGTGCCTAAACTTATGGTAGATGCTTAGAATTACAGTGATGTGAGGGGACTGACTGCTACCTCAGCTATACTTACATCAGCTTGTTACTCTTAGGATGATATTGGCCATACTGACAGTGTCCTCACTTACACTTACTTTCCTTAACTATTTACAGTTACAGCAAACCTGGGCACACAGCAGTGACTTTAGCTAGATGGATCATAGCTAATTGCAGTGAAGTTGATGCTTCACAAACTGACAGCGACCTTAGGTCCACTTCCTTTAGAGACTTACAAACTGACAGCGACCTTAGGTCCACTTCCTTTAGAGACTTACAGTTATTAGGACGCTGGTCACAGTGATAGTAACCTTAGTGAAACTTACCTTTGCTGGTGCAGTTACTTTGATGGTGGACACCGCCCCCACATCCATCATCTCCGGTGTTAGAAGCCCCATTGCTGGCCAGCTGCCCAAGTGTCTTTCCACTTCCTCCTTCGGAGGCTAGGCACTGCCTTTACAGCTAGGTCACTAGTTTCCCGACACGACACAGCACCGGGAATCCGTGACCTCCTCCAGGGAACTCCCGTATCCTTTTCAGTCCTAAAAAAAAAAAAAAAGAAAGAAAACCCAGCCATGATCAGATGGCATTCCTAAGCACTGCTATACAGGCCCTGGCCACTTGCCCCTTCTAGGTGCACGGCCAGCATCCAGAGCCCCAGACTCGGCCCCAGCCCCCAAGCTACCCGCCCTTCCCACTGCTCTGTGTCCACTAACCAGTATCTGCCTGGCTGCCGCCCCTTGCCCACATCACTCTGGCGCCCCCTCAGGATGCACTTCATGCCCAATGACCTGGGCAGGAATGGGGGAGGGGAGGCATTGTGGAGGGGAAGGACTGGGGAGTCGCGGTGGAGGGTCGGCACTGACTCGGAACCGGGCACTCAGTGGGAGTCTCTTTGGAGATCGGGCACTCACCTCAAGTCCAGGCACCCAGCGTGCCCACCTTCACCAGGCAGCAGTGGTGGAGGCTGTGGCGGCGTGTGCAAGCCAGGCACCTCACTTCTGCACAGCACAGAGTTAGGCACTAGACAGGGATGTACACGGAGCACATTTGGCGCCCACAGAAGGGCAGCTTTTTCCCACCTGATAGCCTGTGGATCCCCTCGACAAGCCCCCAGAGGCGGTGGAGCTGCGAGAGCAGTGCATTGCCAGGCCAAACCTCAAGAAAGTGCTGCAGGCCCCTGAGCACCATGCGCCTGCACCTGCGACGTGCCATGCGTGCCAGTTCGCCTCTCATTGGGCATGTGCCACTGAAGGATGCGGGCCCAGCCCAATGGCGGGAGCCCGGCCTGCCTTGGAGACCTTCCCACAGCTGGGGCAGCTTTGTCCACAGATGAGGCCTGTGAGGTGATGGCAAGGGGCTCTTTGTGGTCAGATTTCAAGCCCAGGGTGGTCTCTTTGGAGCTCTGTCACCTCCGCTAGATGGCTCTGTCTTTGAGATGGGGCTGGTGGCGCTCTCTTTGCTCATTATTGAGGGAAAAAGCAAGCCGCTCCCCAGTCCTAATGATCTGGGAGATGGGCTGCCCAGTGGGACTCTGGCCACCCAGAGAGATTTCCTTGGCTGATTTCTCA
>NW_006922611.1:338821-340144 GCF_000298275.1 Orycteropus afer afer
CTGACCCTTCACTTGGAACGTGTGACTGGGCTCTGCACACCCCACAGATCCATTTGGCTGAGGCTGGTCTCTGCTCCTCACAACACCCACGCCACCAGTCTGCAGAGACTTTTGGGGCTTCCAAGAGTCCCAGCCCAGGAAATGAGGTTTGGAAGGCGAGGAAGCCTACCGAGTGGGAGAAGGAGGAGTGCCAGCCCAGTCAAGACCAGAGGCCCCTGTGCACCTCTGGGGAGCTCCTAGGAGGAACCTCAAGACAGACTGCCAAACTCTGCTCCTATCCAGGGGCAACTTCTCTGTTTGAAGGTTCAGGCAGTCAGTGTTGCCTCTTGTGTTTTCTCATTACAAGGTTAAGTGCGCCCCCCAGCTGTCACTGCCGCTATTATTTCACACCATCCTGGTCCAATGCCACAAAGCTCTTGCCACTGACCACACACAGAGGGGTAGTGGGTCGGTGGCCTTGATTGGGTCTTGGTCAGGAGGCTGGAGTAGGGGCCGGCTTTGTCACTGGCCATGGTGGCACAGAACTTGGCCCTCGGCGACCTAATTTATCGAGACACCAACTGAGGGGCTGCTCTGGGTTAGCCCTCCACACCGCCAGGCTGCCTTAGGCTGGGCCTCCCCAGCAGTGTCATCAGGCCGGAGGTGGGCACAGGGCCTGGGCCTGGGGCATCAGAGGCGACAGGCATTTGGGATGAAGGGCAGGCACCGCTCTATACCCATCTGTACGCACTTGGGACAGTGAATTCACTTTGGTGTCTGAGCCTTTGTTGCCTCCTCTGTAAGAGGGGACACGAATGGATGGTCCCTGGGAACGCTGCCTCTGGGGAAAGGTGTGTGGGAAGGACATTTGGGCACGGGGGCAGACACGGCTGAGGGCAGTTTTCCCTGTGGGGTCAGGGCTTGAGGTGGACCTAGAGCTGTCCAGCGTGAGGTCAGAGCCTGGTTATCAGAGGCACCCAAGGGGGCTGGCCTGGCCTCCCTGACCCCGGTGACTTCCAGGCGGGACACCACCCAACCAGGCCCCAGCCTTCAAAGGAACAGCAACTGCCTGTCAGGCCCCTCTTGCCTCAGAGGACAGGCTGGGCTGTTCAGAACAGACATTAGGCCCTAAGCGACTCTGCAGAGCATGCAGGGGTTTAGGGGGGACCGTCTTCCTGGGCGTGTAGTCTGACCTCCAGTACCGTGCTCACCAGCAAGATGGACACGCTAAGCCTTCACGGGGACTGCTCTCAAGTGTTCAAATCACTGGGTGAACAGGTCCTTGAGTTTGGTGTTCCACGGCCCGCCGAAAATATCAGGTGCCTAGAGGACAGCCCCAGGGCC
>NW_006922611.1:340829-345401 GCF_000298275.1 Orycteropus afer afer
GGTGTCAGAAGCCCCAGTGCTGGCCAAGTGTCTTTCCTCTTCCTCCCTCGGAGGCTAGGCACCGCCCTTAGTGCAAGGTTGCTAGTTCCCCCACAGGACACATGGCCCGGATGCCGTGACCTCTGCCAAGGCACTCACGCAGCCTTTTCAGGAAAAAAAAAAAAAAAAAAACCGCCACCCAGCCAGGATCAGAGGGCATTCCTCAGCCCTACTCTCCACGCCCCGGCCAACTGCCTCTTCCAGGCACAGGGACTGAATCCAGAACCCCAGACTCAGCCGAATTCCCCACGCCACCCATCCTGTCCAGCCCGTGGTCCACTATCCAGTATTTGCCTGGCTGCCGCCCCTTGCACAATTCACTCTGGTGCCCCCTCAGGATGCACCTAATGCACAATAACCTAGGCAGGGATGGGGGGAGGGGAGGTACAGTGGAGGGGAAGAACTGGGGAATCACGGTGGAGGGATGGCACTGTCGCTGAACCTGGCAGCCAGTGGGCGTCTCCTCAGTGGCCATGCACTCACCTCAAGTCCAGGCACCCAGCGTGCCCACCTTCACCAGGTGGTGGCGGCAGACTCTGCAGGGGCGTGCACAGGCAAGGCACCCCCCTTCTTCATAGCTGGGGCTTAAGCCCTGAACAGGGATGTACACGGACCACAGTTGGTGGCCACACAAGGCCGGTCTCTTCCCCTCTGCTAGCCTGTGGAGCCCCATCCATAAGCCCCCAGAGGCGGTGGAACTGTGAGAGCAGCGCATTGCCAGGACAAACCTCAAGCATAGGCTGTAGGCTCTTGAGCGCCACGCGCTTGCAACTGTGGCGTGCCATGCATGCCAGCTAGCCTCTTATTGGGCGTGTGCTGCTGACGGACACGCCCCCGGCCCAAAGGCGGCTGGTGGGAGCGGGGCTTGCCTTGGAGATCTTCCCACAACTGAGGCAGCTTTGTCCACAGATGAGGCCTGTGAGCTGATGGCCAGGGGCTGTCTGTGGTCAGACTTCAAGCCCAGGGCGGTCTCTTTGGAGCCCTGTCACCTCGGGTAGTTGGCTGTCTTTGAGGAGGGGCTGGTGGCGCTCTCTTTGCTCATTATCAATGGAAAAAGCAAACCGCTCCCCAGTCCCAGTCATCTGGGAGATGGGTTGCCCAGTGGGAGTCTGACCACTGAGAGAGATTTCCTTGGATGATTTCTCAATGGCGACACCTGGTCTCGCTCAATCTGGAAGCTTTGTGGAAACCAGTGCACCGTTACAGGCACACACAAGCCTCCACACACAGGTGGCTGGCTGTGTGCCAGGTGCACAGGCTGGCACTCTCCAACCTGGGGGCTCCAGCTTGCTGTGGTTGGATGAGGCAGAATGGCTGCAGCCTCGTCATGACCCCATGGCACCCTGCCCGATCCTGCACCACCCATGCCGTCGTTGCCGTGTCCAAGGCTGGGGTTGCGACTTCTATTGCTGCACCTGGTAGAGGGGCTTCATCTTTCTCGCTGACCCTGCACTTGGAACGTGTGACTGGGCTCTGCACACCCCACAGATTCATTTGCCTTAGGCTGGTCTCTGCTCCTCACAACCCCACACCACCAATCTGCAGAGACTTTTGGGGCTTCCAAGAGTCCCAGCCCAGGAAAGGAGTTTTGGGAAGGTGAGGAAGCCTACCGAAAGGGAGAAGCAGGAGAACTGGCTCATTCAAGACCAGAGGCCTTTATGCACCTCTGGGGAGCTCCTAGGAGGAACCTCAAGACAGACTGCCAAACTCTGCTTTGGATCCAGGGGCCACTTCCCTGTTTGAAGGGCCCAAGCAGTCACTGTTGCCTCTGTGTTTTCTCATTACAAGGTCTAAGCGCACCCCCCAGCTGCCACCGCCGCTATTATTTGACACCATCGTGGTCCAATGCCACAAAGCTCTTGCCACTGAGCACGCACAGAGGTGGAGTGGGACGGTGGCCCCTGCGGGGTCTGGGTCAGGAGGCTGGAGTAGGGGCCAGCTCTTCTCACTGGCCACGGTGGCACAGAAGGTGGCACTCCGGGACCAAAGTTATCGGGACACCAGCTGAGGGGCTGCTCTGGGTTGGCCCTCCACACCACCAGGCTGGCTTAGGCTAGGCCTCCCCAGCTGTGTCACCAGGCCTGAGGTGGGCATAGGGCCTGGGCCTGGGGCTTCAGAGGCAACAGGCAGTTGGGGTGAAGGGCAGGCCCCGTGCTGTCCCCATCTGTATGCACTTGGGAGAGTGAATTCACTTTGGTGTCCAAGCCTTGGTTGCCTCCTCTGTAAGAGGGGACATGAACGGATGGTCCCTGAACGTGGTGCCTCTGGGGCGACGTGTGCGGTAAGGATATGTGGGCATGGGGGCAGACATGGCTGAGGGCAGTTTCCACTGTGGAGTCAGGGCTTGGGGTGGACCTAGAGCCATCCAGCGTGAGGTCAGCGCCTGACCCTCAGAGGCACCTAAGGGGGATGGCCTGGCCTCCCTGACCCCGGTGACTTCGAGGCAGGACACCACACAACCCCTTGAGCAAACAGCTCAGGGCACCAGGAGGCCCCAGACTTTAAGGGACAGCAACTGCCTCTCAGGCCCCTCTTGCCTCAGAGGACAGGCTGGGCTGGGAAGAACGGACATTAGGCCTTAAGCGACTCCGTAGAGCATCTGAGGTTAGGGGGGACCTTCTTCCTGGGCGTGTGTTCCGACCACACATACCCTGCTCATCAGTGAGATGGACATGCAAAGCCTTCACAGGGACTGCTCTCAAATGTCCACGTCACTGGGTGAACAGGTCCTCGAGGGTGGTGTTCCACAGCCTGCTGAGAAAGATCAGGTGCCTAGAGGACAGCCCCAGGGGCTTGCAAGCTCTACCCTAGGCCCATCCCCACCTCCCTTCGCACAGTTGCCAGTGTATCCTCCCCTTTTGAAGAGGAGGCTGAGGCTGGCTCTGTGGCCCCAGCTTCCCACACTCCCCAGCAGGTGGCCACACTCCCTTTCCCGCCATACCCAGGGCTTTTCCAATCATGCCCAGTCCCGCCAAACCCAAGCACCCTGTCGGTGCCCTGTCCCTTCTGCCCGTAGTGCCCATCCAGACATGGCATGCCATGCCATGCCATGCAGTGCCCTTCAAGCGCTGCAGTTCAAATATCACCTTGCCCATGGCCCCTCCTGATCCCAACCGGGGCCACCACCCAGATTCCTCCCTAGGCAAGTGCCAAGCTCCTGGGCTGGGCTATGTGAGTGAGGCCACCTCTCCCTTAAGGTGTGGGGAGTCATTTCTTGGGGGACTGTCCAACCCCCCATCCACCCTGTGCCTGGCCCTGGGAAGCCAAGGTTCCACAACATTGGACGGGCTTGGCCAGGAGTCCCCTCCACACAGGGCCTAACAGGTGTAAGGAGTCAGTGAGCACAAGGGGTGCCTCCCCAACCAAGCAGACCTCACTGCCAGGTGTGACCCCCACGCCTCGATGTGGATCCCAGGTGGCCCTGGCAATGCACCGCCCCCCCTTCCATCATTTCCAGTGTCAGAAGCCCCAGTGCTGGCCAAGTGTCTTTCCTCTTACTCCCTCGGAGGCTAGGCACCACGCTTTGGGCAAGGTTGCTAGTTCCCCCACAGGACACATGACCCGGATGTCGCGATCTCCACCATGGCACTCCCGCAGCGTTTCCGGCCAAATAAAAAAAAAACAAAAAAAAACCACACAGCCAAGATCTGATGGCATTCCTCAGCCCTGGTATCCACGCCCTGGCCACCTGCCCCTTCCAGGTGCAGGGCCTGCATCCAGAGCCCCAGACTCGGCCTGAGCCCCCACGCCTCCCTCCATGTCCACCCCTCTGAGTCCAATAACCAGTATCTGCCTGACTGCCGCCCCTTGCCCACTTCACCCTGGCACACCCACTGGATGCACCTCATGCACAATGACCTGGGCAGGGAGGGGGGAGGGGAGGCATGGCAGAGGGGAAGGACTGAGGTGTCGCAGTGGAGAGTCGGCACTGTTGAGGAACCGGGTACCCCATGGGCGTCTCCTTGGAGGCTGCGCACTCACCTCAATTCCAGGCAACCAGGCTGCCCACCTTCACCAGGTGGTGGCAGTAGTGCCGGCATGCTCAGGCCTGGCACACCCCGTCTGCACAGCGCCAGCTTAGGCGCTGGACAAGGATGTGCACAGAGCACGTATGGCGCCCACACAAGGCCGGCCTCTTCCCCCCTTCTAGCCTGCGTATCCCCCTCCACAAGCACCCAGAGATGGTGGAGCTGTGAGAGCAGTGCATTGCCAGGCCAAACCTCAAGCAGGCGCTGCAGGCCCCTGAGCGCCATGAGCCTGCAACTCCTACATACCATGCGTGCCAGTTCACCTCTCATTGGGCGTGAGCTGCTGACAGAGGTGGCTCCGGCCCAATGGTAGCTGGCGGGAGCAGGGCCTGCCTTGGAGACCTCCCCGCAGCTAGGACATATTTGTCGACAGATGAGGCCTCTGTGCTGATGGAGTGGGGCTCTCTGTGGTCAGATTACGAGCCCAGGGTGGACTCCTTGGAGCTCCGTCACCTCAACTGGATGGATCTGTCTTTTAGATGGGGCTGGTGGCACTCTCTTTGTT
>NW_006922611.1:346081-351673 GCF_000298275.1 Orycteropus afer afer
GCACCGAATGGTACACTTGGCAATCATTCAAACAAAGGACCTCATTGTAGTCAGGTTGAAAACCAGTATTTGACTAAACAATCAAGGAAACTTTACACGAAAAAGTAAACATAAGCTGCACTTGGAGTAAATGCGAAGTCAATGACAAACTAGATATCGTGATACGAGATGCATAGCTCCCATCTCAGGTCAGGGAAAGGCAGGCCGTGGGCACAAGCTCAGGGTAGCTTACACGAATGCTGAAGGAGGGGCTGGGGCTGCCTGTGCCTCTGCCTGTAGAGCAGTGTATTGGTTCTCTAGTGCTGCTCTAAGACAAATACCAAGATGCAGTAGTTTGAGAAACAGGAATCTGTCCTCTCACAATCATTGAGAGAAGAAGTAGTCCAAGTTGAAAGTGCTAGCTAGGGGCCGGGCGAAGGCTTCTCAAACTGGGCTTCACTTCTGCCTCATGCTCCAGGTCCCCATGAGGTAGAGGCATCTCCTATGGCAGGCAGCTGCTGGCAATTCAGGTTAATGGGCCCAAGGTCTGCAGGGAAAGTGGGACCAACCCATTGTCAACAGGCAACACAGCACACCACTGGTTCAGGTGAAAAAAAAAATGTTTCCGATCCACTGTTTCTCTGAATGTGGCACAGGGAAGGGTCATTGTCTGAAACAGCAACAAGAACCACCAGACATGTTGGGGTTTGTGGCTCAGACTGGGAAGCCCAGGCTTCAAGGAATGTGGCAGGAGACACACAACTGCTTCCAGCCATAACCATTTCTCCATTTAATGAGCAGTATATGAGGTTGGAGAAGGACTTCCAATATTGGGCACCTCCGATCTTTGGGTTAACCACATGGTCACGATCAATACCTGTATGACAAACAAAAGCCCAGTGAGTCCATAGGCAACAAGCCTGAATAGAGGTGAGAGAACAAAGGTTTAGTGATGTGAACAGCTCCTGAAAGTTAACTACGGTAGGACCGACAACCATCTGATACCAAAATTCTATGAATAAGATATATCAGAACATCAACAGTGGCCTCTGGGGAATAAAAGAGGTGTCTCCCTCACAGGTCAGCATGTGTGCATGTGGAAACAAGTGTGAACAGACTGTCAAGCCAACTGACAGTTGAGACATCTAGTGTCCAGGGTGAAAGCACCAAAGAGAGTAGGCCACATGGAAGAGTAGGCAATGGTGAAGAACAAGGGAAAGATGTCCACAGGGCTTCCCCTCCAATAGTCAAGGAAGTATTGGAAGAAACACATGGCAAGAGGCCAAGGCTGCAGTGGGAAGTCAAGTAGAGGAAAGGGTTTTGAAACAGGATTCCTTAGGTTGGAAGAGGGTCCTTATAGGGAGAAAACCCTAGGAGAGATCCCAATGGGGTCTCCAGGGTGTTGCCTGTGTCCCAGGACACTCTCTCGCCACCTGGGTTTGCTGAGATTTGAGACCACTCCGAACCTGCACTCACCCTAGGTGTGGGCCGAGCCTTTGAGAAGTCTTACTCAGGGGAGAAGGAGGCACAATTGCTGTCCCCCTGCTCTTTGTCTATCTCCTGTCCGAAGTCCTGCACATAGAGTGAGCAGCGGCCATCTCTTGAGGTATCCAATGTCCTTTAGGTTTGAGGCCTCCCCTTGCTGCCTATCTGATCCTGGTACCATATTGGCCATCAGAGGAAGATTCAGTTCCCTGTCCGACACCATGTGCTGGGTGTTGGGTATGCAGCATGACCTTCTGCTTTATGGATTAACTGGTACCTGTCCTCAGAAACCTACTCACATGGCCTTCTCAGGAGCAGGAATGTGTGCACCCTCTTCGACCACAGGTGGAAAGGAAAGATTCATTTGGAGGAGATGATGATTATGGTCAGCATGAAACAAAGGCCAGACAATCCAAACCTGGAAAAGTCCCCTCAGTCGTGGCGAAACACATTCTACCACTGCTCTCCTATCTCAAACTGCACAGGGAAGAGGAGAGCTTAAGCAGACAGGAGGAGGTCCTGGGAAAAGGGCTCAAGATGTCTACCTCTGACAACTGATGAACCAGGGTCATCCACTGGAAGTCAGTGACAGAGTCCTGCACCACAGATGGTGGTCATAGAGGTCAACAAAATCCCAGTGAAGGTGCCAGCTCAGCCTGAGATAGCCTCTACCCTGAAGTGTTGGAGTCAATTGGAACCTCTGGTGGAAACATAGGTCCCAGATCCTAGGTGACCAGTTTGGCCGCAATGTAGCTTTGAACCAGATCCTGACTTGGTCCACACCCTGATGCTCAGCCGACAGTACACCCAATTTCATTAACTACTCCCAGCCACTTGCAAAGTCCTGCTCATGACCAGCAGAATGATCCCATGGTGAAAGTTTTCCTGCTGAAATGTAGGACCTGGGAGGGGAAGAATAAAGAATAATAGTAAAAAGCTCAAATGTATTAATAATAATAGTGGTTTTATAACAGGCAAAACAAGCAAACTAAAAACCAGAAAAAAAGACAGAGAGAAAAAAATAAAAAGAAAAAAATTGGGGGAATGGAGGGCAGGGCACCCAGGCTCTTCCTGAGCACACAGACTGGGATGGAGTTCCTTAGGCCCAGAAGATGGCTGGGAGTGGGGGAATGCCACACCTCCGTTCACCAAGGGGTGTGTGGTATGAGAGTAACAAGGGGAATGTTGCACCTCTTCAGTCATCCAGGTCTGGAATGTCTTTGGGGTTACTGGCAAGCAGAACCTGTTTTAAACCCCTGGAATCTCAGAGAGTGCTGTTTCTTTAAATATCCAAAATGGTCAAGCAGCTTGTAAACATTCAAAATTGCGGTGTCCTCCAGACAGGCAAAAGTCCACAGCTCAGCTTTATCTTTGCTGCTGCTTCGGGTTTTATTCCCAAGCCACTAGAGCTGTCTTCTGTTCAGTCCCTGGCTAGCAGGGCTGATTTTTAGGTTAATTCTTAGGACCTACCACCACTCGGCACCCTCCAACCTGTCTGTGTTTTGCTGTCCGGCTTGCTCAGGATCGTTGCCAGACCGCAGCTCCCATGTCTACTTTTTTTTTTTATTTTCATGCAAATTCTTCTGCTAGTTGGAGTTTAGTACACTTCTATATTTTCCCCTTCAAGGCTCAGGGTTCCAGGATTGTCTTCTCTGTCTGTGATATTGGTTATCCTTTTCTTTGTTGAAGAGGTTCTGTGCAGTCTTTCTCCCTATTTTGCCATCTTTTTCGGTTTGCACCTCCAACCACTCCACAGGAGAAATAGGAGGCAGTCTACTTCTGTGAAGATCGACAAACGTGGAAGCACTGTGGGCAGTTCCCCTCTGTCCTTTAGGGGCAGTGTGAGTCAAAACCAACTCCAAAGTACTGGGTTTGGGTTTTGGATACAAAAAGGTACCACAAAACAGAGACCTGAAAGGACAGGTTCTGGAGGCAGAAGCCTGAATTCCGGCATCAACAGGGCTGCACCGTCAACCGAGGCTCCAAGGCAGAGGCCTTCCCATCTCCTCCCAATTCTGGGGCTAGAGGCTATCCAGGACCTTGTTCATGGTTTTGGGGCACCATCACTCCAACCTGTGTTCTTTGTCATGGTGCCTTTGGGGCCTCTTCCTAAATTTTAAACTCACTTGGAAATCAAGCCCCACTCCTGGAAATGCTCCCACGTTCACTACCTGCCTGAGTCAGATATGGCCCAGCACACACCCCCATTTGGACAATAGGTCCAGTAGTCTGGGCAAGAAGGGTTGATATCAGTGCCCTGTACCTTCAGAGAGATCTGAGAGTGGGCAACTCAGGGATCAGGATGCCACAGGGCCCGCAGAGTTGAGGGATGAGATGGGCTGCCCAGGCAGATTGAGTGGTATAGGGTAGCCCCCACTGTGACCCCATCCTGGACCTGCCCCAGCTCCTGCTGTTCTTGTGGTGGAAGGGAGAGTGGTAGGGTGGATGGGTTCTGCCTCATTCTCCCCACCTGTAGCAGCAGGGCTTTGGAGGTGACCCTCTGTGGACCAACTCTGCCCCCTGGTTCAGAGCTCACCCTTCAACAGCCTGCACCTTCTGGAAGGTGCCTGGAAGGAGCTTTGACCCAATGGTGGCCATCTCCACCCTCATGCACAGCACTTGGCAGGTCTCACTTTTCGTTTTTTATTTCAAACAAACTTCTATGTGCTATCTACAGAACCTGCTCTGGGTGCAGATGGTTCGGCCAAGCAGCAGGGGAGTGATGGCAGCTGGAGGGGAGGTGAAGGCCTGGCACCCACTCGGCCCACCTAGTGACCTAGAATCATGTCTACTCCTAACTGCCATCCAGGCAGCCTCTTCCAGGCCCATGTCAGTTGTCTTAGGGGGCACTGACTGTCCAAAGGAATCTCTGCCCATAGCAAATTAATAGGGAACCTGCCTTGCAAGGTACCCAAGCAGAGGGCACTGGTCTGTGCAGGAGGAAGCCTGGTTAGGGCCAGGCTAGATTTGGGCCCCTTCAGGAGAGGGTGATGGGACTCGGCATAAACTGGTTGACCCGGCCTCGCCTTGTGGGTGGTGAGCAGAGCAGGGTAAAGAAGAGCCTGGAGGCTAGGCCAGACCCCAAGGCTTTAAGGTAAAGCAGGGTGAGGGTGTGCACAGCCCAGTGGCTGGGCCAACCATTGGGACCATCAGGGTTGTTCAGTCTCTGTGACCACAGATTGCTGGGGGTGGGGATTTGGCTGGAAGGCTGAGGACTTTAGGTCCTCCTCCCCCATCTAAAGCCTAGCAGGAGGGTAATGGGGGCACTGAGGGCTTTGGCAAAACCCTCACTCTGTCCACAATCATGTCACGGTTCAGCTCCTGGTGGTCAGCAAACTGTGTCCATGTGGAAGGACAGCTGCACCTGGGGAGAGCATGTGGGCCAGGCTCAGGTGGTGTCCTCCTAGGTGATGAGCCTCAGCCGTGGTCCTGGGACTCCCACAACTGCCACCTAAGAAATTGACATTGGGCTCCACGCCTCGTCTCTCCATAGCTCTGTACCCAGCTCAATCTTTCTCAGGGTCTGCATTTCCCCGATGACCTCTCTCTGCCGAATGTGTTGGCCCAAATGTCTGTTAAGTGAGGAGTGGGTAAACAAGATTTGGTCTGTACACAAAAGGAATACTGAAGGAAAAACTGCCTTCTCTTTCTACTTGGAGCTTCTGGTGCGCTTGAAGCCAGTCATTTGGTTAGCCATAAGTTGTTGTTTTTGTTGTTGTTGTTAGGTGCCGTCGAGTCATTTCCGACTCATAGTGACCCCATGAACAGCAGAAGTGCTCCATCCTGCTCCAGCTGCATGATCCCTGCTATACTTGAGCCCATCATCACAGCCACCGTCTCAATCTATCTCGTTGAAGGCCTCCCCCTCTTTCGTCGACCCTCCACCCTACCAAAAATGGTATCTTTCTCCAAGGAATGGTCCATTCTGACAACATGACCAAAATAGGTGAGACGAAGTCTGGCCATTCGCGCTTTCAAGGACTATTTTGGGTGCACTTCCTCCAGGACAGATCTGTTAGTTTTTTCAGCAGTCCATGGTACTTTGAGCATTCTTCAACAGCACCACAACTCAAAAGCATCAACTCTTCTTCGGTCTTCCTTATTCATTGTCCAGCTCTCACATGCATA
>NW_006922611.1:352781-353488 GCF_000298275.1 Orycteropus afer afer
CCATTGGTTCTAGATCGTATGCCACTTCCTGAAATGGATCTACCAGTTCCTTTTGGTACAGTGATTCTGTGTATTCCTGCCATCTTCTCTTGATGTTTCCTGCATCATTCAATATTTTGCCCATAGAATCTCTCCATATTGGAAATTGAGGCTTAAATGTTTTCTTCAATTCTTTCAGCTTGAGAAATGCCAAGCGTGTTCTTCCCTTTCGGTTTCCAAACTCCAGATCTTTGCACATTTCACTATAGTAATCGGTTTTGTCTGCTTAAACTGCTCTTTGAAATCTTCTGTTCAGCTACTTTACCTTGTCATTTCTTCCATTGGCTTTAGCTTCTCTCCACTCAAGGGCAAGTTTCAGAGTCTCTTCTGTCATCTATTTTGGTCTTCTTTTCCTTTCTCGTCTTTTTAGTGATCTCTTACTTTCTTGATGGATAATGTTCTTGATATCCTCCCACAATTCTTCAGGTTTTCGGTCATTGATGTTCTATTCTTTAGATGATCTCTAAATGCAGGAGGGATATATTCAAGATCATATTTTTGCTCTCTTGGATTTATTTTAATTGACTTCAACTTCAAGTTGAACTTGCATATGAACAGTTGATGGTCTGTCCCACAATCAGCTCTTGGCCTAGTTTTGGCTGAAGATATTGAGATTTCCACCACCTCTTGCCACAGATGTAGTCAATCTGATTCCTGTGTGTTCTATC
>NW_006922611.1:384130-384745 GCF_000298275.1 Orycteropus afer afer
GAGACAGGGAATGTAGTGACACTTACCTTTAATAAGACCTCTTATTTTTAGAGATCTTAGCTACAATTACATTAGCTATATTTACATTAGTGGCCTGTTTAGGGGAGGTAGATGCTGGTCACAATGACAGGTACCTTACCTACAATACCTTTAGCTAGTGACAGTTACTCTAACCTGGTCACACTCACAGTGGCATTAATTATATTTACCTTACATAGTTACATTTATGCTGATGGCTGCGACAGAGACTGTGAACTTATATTCTGGGCTGCTAATGACGCTCTGACAAGAACATACCACAAATGAGATGGCCGTAACGAACAGGAGATTATTCTTACAAATTGGAAGCTTTAAGTCCAAGTTCCAGGTCCGAAGCACTAGAAGCTGGGTGGAAACAACTCAACCTTTGGCTTCAGATGTGCTTCCTCCTCCTGGCCCACTGGAGCGAGAGGTTTTCTTCACTCACACAGCTGTTGACTGTTGAGGCTGAAAAGTCCACAGTAGACAAGTAAAAAGGCACAGCTCAGATTTTACCAAACCAAAGGGCAGGCCATTCATTTAAGTCCATTGAAAGTTCGGTGTTGGGGAGAGCATGGCAGGGGGCTGGACAACAAT
>NW_006922611.1:385896-387102 GCF_000298275.1 Orycteropus afer afer
CTTACTTTGCCTTCACTTAACTACTTACAGTTACATTGACACTGGTCCCAATGACACAGACCTTGCTCACACTTGCATTAGCTAGTTACACTTATGTTGACACAAGTTATAGTGACAGTGACCATTGTTACACTCACATTAGCTCATTACACTATGGTGATGATGATCACTGCAACAGAGATCTTAGTTAGCCCTATCTTTCCTAGTTTCACTTACAGCACATGGTTCACATCTCTATACTTTTGTCCAGTTAGAGTTCCTGTGACGCTGCTCACACTGCAAGTGACCATAAGGAGACTTAGTCTAGCTAGTTACACTTATGGTGATGCTGCTCACTATGACAGTGACCTTCGGTAGGTTTACATTAGTTATTGTTAGGTTGACTCTGGTAACACTGACAGTGACCTCATTTGTAGCTGTGTCCACTTATGGTCAAGCCGGTGACAATGACAGTAAACCTAGCTATACTTAGCTACACTTAACTTAGCTAGTTACAGTTAGGGTGACGCTGGACACACTGAGAGTGACCTTGGTTAGATTTACGTTACTTAGCTACAAATATGGTGATGCTGCTCACAGTGACAAAGACCTTATTCTTACCTTAACTGACTCCAGGGATGCCCATGCTGGTCACACTGACAGTGAACTTAGCTACACTTACGTTAGCGAGTTAAGGTTGCGATGACCATATCAAAACTGAAGGTGTCCGTAGCTTGACTTTCCATTCCTAGTTACAGTTAAAGTGTTGCTGGTCACGACAATTATCTTTTCTAAAAATATCTTAGCTGCTGACATTTACTGTATTGTTAGTCACAGAGATAGGGGCCTAAGCTAGACTTATTGCAATTGGTTACACTTATATTGGTACTGTTCACAGGAACAGTGACCTTAGCTACACTTGCTTAAGCCCCTTACAATTACGGTGATTCAGCTCACCCAGACCATGACTGTAGCTACACTTACCTATGCTACTTCACTTATGGTGACACTGGTCACACTGACAGTGACCTTAACTGCACTTAACTGACCTAGTTACATTTATGTTGATTCTAGGACATGAACAGTGACCTAAGCTACACTTATTTTACATTCTTAAACTTTAAGGTGGTGCTGTTCACAGTGATAGTGACCAAAGATACTCTTGTTTTAGCGACTTACATTTATGCTGATGATGGTCACGACGACAGTGACCTTTGCTACACTCAC
>NW_006922611.1:388582-389556 GCF_000298275.1 Orycteropus afer afer
CCACAGGGACAATGACCTTAGTCAGACTTAGCTGTCCTAGTTCCAGTTACCATCATGCTGTTCACAATATCGGTGATCATACCTATAGTTCTGTTAATTATAGCTATGGTGATGCTGGTAACCATGACCATGACCTAAAATCACTTTACCATAGACAGTTAATCTTCTAGTTACACTAGTCACAGCAACAGTGACCGTAATTAGTTATTGTTACGTTAGCCAGTTACAGTTACTGGGATCATGGACACACTGACACTGACCTTAGCTATATTTATCTTGGTTAGTTACAGTTACGGAGATGCCGTTGACAGTGAAAATGGCCGTAGAAAGACTGACCTTTGCTCCCTAAAGGGACACGGATGTGGGTCACAATGACCTCATCCTTAGGGAAAATACTCTTAGCTAGTTACAGTTACTGTAACTGGGTCACACTCACAATGCCATCCATTACACTTGTCTTACCTAGTTACAGTAACCTTGATGTATGTGACAGAGACTGTGTCCTTTTAATCTGTCTTCCTGGTGCTGCTCTGACAAGAACATACCACAAATGAGATGGCCTCACCAAACAGGACATTATTCTTACAAACTGGAAGATTTAAGTCCATGTTCCAGGTGCGAGGCACTAGAAGGTGGGTGGAAACAGCTCACCTTTTGGCTTCAGATGAGCCTCATCCTCCTGACCCACTGGAGCTAGAGGTTCTCTGCACTCAGACAGCTGTTGAGTGATGAGGCTGAAAAGTCCAAAGTAGACAAGTCAAAAGGCACAGCTCAGATTTTACAAAACCACATGGCAGGCCATTCATTCAAGTCCATTGAAAGTCCCAAGTTAGGCAGAGCATGGCAGTCGGCTGGACAACAATTTGGTTACAAGCAGGATTCAAGCTTGCTATAAGAAGGAGACCATTCCCAAACAGTTTCTTACATATGTGAAGTAGACCACATACCCAAAAGCAGCTCAGCCACTCACAGTG
>NW_006922611.1:391486-392021 GCF_000298275.1 Orycteropus afer afer
TAAGTCAGACTTATTTTAAAATCTTACATTTAAGTAGGTGCTGTTCACAGTGATAGTTACTAAAGCTATTCTTGATTTAGTGACTTACATTGATGCTGATGATGGTCACGATGGCAGAGACCTTTGCTACACTTACTTTTGCTAGTTAAACACATGTGACCCTAGCTACACTTGCTTTACAAGCTTACATTTATGGTGACCCTGCTCTCAGTGACAGTGACCTTCCTTCACTTATGTTCACTACTTAAAGACATGGTGATGCTGATAAAACTGACAGTGACCTTAAGCAAACTTATGTTAGATAATTCCAGTTACAGTGATGTTGTTCACACTGAGAGTGACCTGAAAACCTTGACATTAGCTACATGAAATTATGGTGTCCTTTTTTAGACTCAACTTAGCTAGTAACATTCAGGGTGATGTTAGACACAGTGAAAATGCCTTACTGAGACCAACATTAGCTAGTTACACATAGGCTGATGCTGGTGACACTGACAGTGACTTAGAAAAACTCAGGTTTTTTTTTTTTTTTTTT
>NW_006922612.1:0-5687 GCF_000298275.1 Orycteropus afer afer
CTGCCCTTCAGGTCTGGAATTGAACCCACACCTGTGGTTTCCAGCCAAAGAAAATACAGGCATATGAGTTGAATATTTACTTCAAGTAGATACACTCCTTGGAGAGAACAATCATGGGAGAATGATGGGCTGCTTACGCACAGGGAGACAGCTCAGGGAGCAGGAGTGTATGGAGGGATGGACACTGGGAAGAGGTAACTATGGGGAGAAAGTGGGAGGGGAGCTGTTGCATTGTGGTAAACTGTGGTTAATGACATGAGACAAAGTATATATGAACTGCTGTATGGAAAGTGAATTTGCTCTGTAAATCTTCACCCAAATCACAATAAAAAAAAATAATAATAATTTCAAAAAAAATATGCTCTGCATAATTATCCCTGATTTGCATTTTCCTAGTAGAACATGGTAATACCAAAATTTTATAGAATCAATTACCTTAAAGGAAGGAAGGTAGGAAAGGAGGAAGAGAAGAAAGAAGGGTGGGAAGTATGGACTGTCAAGCACTGGTTATGATACAATATTTTTCAGATGATACATGATTTTCAGGAGAAAAATTACATTTATATTCCCAAACCTCCATGCATCATTTTAAATAAAGCAATGTGTGGGAAAAGTTTAAGTTACATTTCATATTTAGTTGATAGGATGTCATACTCAATATGAACCACTCTCTGTCTCTTGTGTGCTTGCCCTGAATATATTTCTAACAGCCTTGTGTAATATGCCCTTATTTTTTCTTAGTATTGAAAAACAAGACCCATAAAATGTGAGAAGGTATTGAAGAAAAATTTTGAGATGTAAGTAAGAAGTAAATTTTGAGACACATTGGAAAAATCTGCTGCAAAAGACCTCTTTAAAGTGTAAAGAAGCAAAGATATCACTTTGAAGACTAAGGTGCACCTGACCCAAGCCACAGTATTTTCAATTGCCTCATATATATGTGAAAGCTGGATAATGAATAAGGAAGACCAAAGAAGAATTGGTGCCTTTCAATTGTGGTGTTGGTGAAGAATACTGAAAGTTCCATGTACTGCCAGAAGTATGACCAAATCTATCCTGGAAAAAGTGCAGTCAGAACGCTCCTTGGAAACAAGAATGGCTAGGCTTCGTCTCACCTACTTTGGTCATGTTGTCAGAAAGAACCATTCCCTGGAGAAGGATATCATGCTTGGTAAAGTAGAGGGTCAACAAAGAAGGGGAAGACCCTCAATGAGATGGATTGACACAGAGGCTGCAACAATGGGCTCAAACATAGCAAGGATTGTGAGGGTGGTGTAGGACCAAGTAGTGTTTTGTTCTATTGTACATAGGGTCGCTATGAGTGGGAGCCAACTTGACGGCACCTAACAACAAGTAAAACTGGGGAGAAAAGTGATGATAATGGAAAAGATTTCAGTGCACACAAGTTAGTTGTTTTTTAATGACCACATTAATAAGTTGAGAATCAGGATGGCATATTTTAAACATGTTTACATAGGAATGTGAGAGTCTTTTAGTTACATATGTGTTTTCATGTTTCAGTTATATTTTAGGAAATTGATTATGGGCTTGGGGTTGACATGTAACACACAATTTTTCCCATTTAAAATAATGGGAAATAGACTCTATGGTTAGCATTTTCATGCAGAACATCTGATTTTTAGGAGCAGATTATTGATCTTAATAATCTATTGTTTTAGACACTGGATAGGGACTGGTGTGCTGAGGCTCTTTACTATTCAATGTCTGTTCAGCAAATAGTTACCGAACAAAATGAGCCTGACATTGTGCTGTGTGCTGCAGATGCAACAATGAAAAAGACACCATCTCTGTCCTAAAGGACCTCTGGATCTGGTGAAGTAGATGACAGAGAAAGCTAAGGAAGGGTGTAGGGTGGGTGTGAGGACCCTACAGAAGCCAGAGAGGGATGGTGTTTTGGTTACTTTGTGCAACTCTAACAGAAAATACCACAAATGGGACGGCATTAACAAATAGGAATTTATTCTCTCACAGTTTTGGAGGCTAGAAGTCCAAGTTCATACTGCCAAGCTCTAGGAGCTGGGTGAAAGCTCCTCAAATTTGGGCTTCAGCTCTGCTTCTTGCTCCTGGCCCAGTGGAGCTAGAGGTGTCTCTTCCCTTAGGAAGCTGCTGGCTGCTGAGTCTGACAAACCCAAGGTCAACAAATAAAATGGCAGAGTCCCAAAATTACCACACAACATGGCAGGCTACTAGTTCAAGTCCAGAAACAGTCCCAAGATTGGCAGGAAATGAAGACTACTAAATGAAGACTCAGTCACACACAGGGTCCAAATGTGCCAAAAAGCTACAGACCATTCCCAAAGTTTCTCTTTATATACTGGATGCTGACCACATTCCTAAAGCAGCTACTTAGCTGTTCCAGTAGATTCTACAATGGAGATGATTAGCAATCTCACTATGGGAAATAACTGTCCAGCTGTCCAGCCACTTAAAACAAGGCCCAGCCAAGTTGATACATAACCTTAACTACCACAGATGGGTAAGAGTTAACATAATGCATCATGCTAAAATAAATCAGCCACACACAAGTGTATGATTCCACTTATATGAAATATCTAATCAACCAGATGTCATTGAGTTGATCCTGACTCATGGTAACCCCATATATGTCAGAGTAGAATTATGCTCCATAGGGTTTTTGATGGCTGATTTTTTTTTTAAGAAGTAGATCACCAGACTTTTCTTCCAAAGTGCCTCCAGAATAGGCAAATTATAGAGACAAAAGTTTGTTAGTGGTTGCTAAGTATAGAAAAGAAGAATAAAGGGGGAATTATTGCTTAAGAGGCACTGAGTTCTTTTAAATCTAATGAAAAAATCTGGAAATTGATAGCAGTGATGGTTGCACAGAATAATGAAAATAATTAATGGCACTGAGTTGTATGCATAAAAATCTTGAAATGACAAATTTTTGTTATATATATTTTTCCACTATTTTTTTAATTAGCATAATGAAAGGTGGAGAAAGCAGAGGGAGCATCCTGTGTAAAAGCCCAGTGACAAGATGGAGCAAAGAAACAGAATATAGCTAGATTGTTGATGCCCAGAGAATACATAGTATAGGTCCTCCCACTTACAACATGCCCACCATACCCCCATGAAAGCAGTTGAAAATTCCAGTTTCTCTCAGTAGCCTTTGCCCATAATTTCCTGACACCATATCTTCATCTTTAGCTACTACTAAGCTAAAACTGAATGGGCTCTAAGACTTTGTTTTCTCATATATAAAGTGGGATAATAAAGTGTCACTTCACAGTTATTGTGATTATTAAATGGGTTATTATATAGGTAAAGCATTTAGACCAGTGCTTAGTATTTTTGGTGCTATCTATAAGCCCTGTAAAGGTGTCAGTGAAGCTGGGAGGTTCATCAGGTTTTTTGCCCCTCTCTTTCCTCTTCCAGACAAGGAAAACACAAAATTTTTGGACTCCCTATTGGTGCAATGAAACTTCATCTTACATGGATTTTACAAGAGCAAATTCAGGAATGCCCACCTGGAGGGATGAGACTGAGAGAAGAATAGTTTAAATACTGGCAGTTCTGTCCACTGTTCAACAAAACAGCCAAAAACAATTTCTGTTGAGTCAATTCCAAGTCACGGTGATCCCATATGTGTTGGGATAGAACGGGCACTATAGAGTTTTCAATGGGTAAGTTTTTAGAAGTAGGAAATTAGATTAGGATATTTCAGAAATAGAATATTCTGATTATACCACCACCTGAATTTAGAGATTGTCTCAAGAATAGATTTTGGGAGAAATGGGGAAGCTTTTGTTTGTGGAGCATTGAGTTTATGCTAATGGTGGTGGAATATTTTGGAAAAGGATTGCAATAATGGTGTCACAACATGAAAGATGTCATCAATGTCCCTGAGTTGTAAATGTGGAAGTTGTTATGTTGGTGAATATCTTGTTGTGTATGTTTTCAGCTCAATAAAAGTTAAAAAAAAAAAAAAAAAAAGAATAGATTTGACATCCAGTATAAAGCTCAGAAGGCATTAATAGATAGGAAAGAAGGAAAAAGGGAAATGGTAACCAAGGGGGGAAATTGAAAGAGTATTGTTACTTTATGGGGATTGCAATCAATGTCATAAAACAAAATGTGTATGAATTCTTGAATAGAAAACTAATTTGCCCTGTAAACGTTCACCCATATCACCATAAAAAGTTAAAAAAAAAAAAAATAGGAAGAAAAATAATAGATTTGACTCATTGAACACCAATGACCAAAAACCAGACAAATTGTAAGATGACTGAAGACCAGACAAGTTGTGCTTTGATATCAAGAACATCATACATGAATAAAGCAAAAGATCATTAAAAAGGGAGTAAAGAAAGAAAAAACCAAAATGAATGTCAGAAGAGACTCTGAAACTTGCTCTTGAATGTAAGATAGCTAAAATGAATGGAAGAAATGAGGATATGAAAAGGCTGAACAGATATTTCAAAAGGTGACTTAAGAAGCCAAAGTATTATAATGAGATGTGTAAAGACATTTAGAGTTATAAAACCAAAAAGGAAGAACACACTCAGCCTTACTCAAGATGAAAGAATTGAGGAAAAATTCAAACCTTGAGTTGCAATAACAAAGGATTCTATGGGCAAAATATTGAATGACACAGGAAGCATCTAAAGAAGATACAAGGCATATACAAAGCCACTGTACCAAAAAGAATGTTGGTCAACATTCAACCATTTCAGGAAGTAGCATATGATCAAGAACCAGTGGTATTAAAGGAAGACGTCCACGCAGCACTGAAGCATTGACAATAAACAAAAACAAAAACGAACTCACTGCCCTTGAGTCGCTCCCGACTCATGGAGACCTCTCCTTGGGTTTCTGAGACAGTATCTCTATGGAAGTAGATTGTCCAGTCTTCCTTCCAAGGAGTGGCTGGTGGGTTTGATCAGCCAGCCTTCTGGTTAACAGTCAAATGCCATAGGCACTAGGCCACCAGAGCTCCAACAATAAACAAGGATCCAGGAGTTTTGGAATGTCCATTGAGATGTTTCAACAAAAGTTTGCAGAGCTGAAAGTGCTCACTCATCTATGCCAAGAAATTTGAAAGCAGATCCAACATGATGTGGAAATTATCAAACATTGGCATTAATATCACACACAAGTAAAACATTGCTGAAGTTAATTCAAAAACAGTTGCAGCAGTATATTGACAAGGAAATGCCAGTAATTCAAACCAGATGCAGAAGAGGACATGTAATGAGGGAAATCATTGCTGATGTCAGATGTAGCTTGGCTGAAAGCAGAGAATATCAGAAAGATGTTTATTTGTACTTTATTGACTATGCAAAAGCATTGAACTGTTTGGACCATAACAAACTACGGATAACATTGCACAGGGTGGGAATTCCAGCACACTCAATTGTGCTTATATGAACCTATACTAAGATCCAGTCATTTGAATAGAATGAGGGTATAATGTATGGTTTTTAAATTAAAAAAAAAAAAATGTATGCTTCAGGGTAATATACCATAATTATTCAATCTACATGCTAGACTATATGAAAAAGAACACAGCATCAAGATTGGAGGAAGACTCATTAATAATCTGCAATATGTAGATGACAAAACCTTGCTCGTTATTGTTGTTGTTGTTAGGTGGTACCGTTGAGTTATCTCCAACTCATAACAACCTCATGCACAGCAGAACGAAA
>NW_006922612.1:6487-7616 GCF_000298275.1 Orycteropus afer afer
TTTTTGTTTTCTTTATATTGAGACATAATCCATACTGCAGACTGTATTCTTCAATCTTCATCAGTAAGTGCCTCAAGTCATCCTCACTTTCAGCAAGCAGAGTTGTGTTGTCAGTGTGTTGCAGGTTGTTAATGATTCTTCCTCCAATCCTGATGCCTCATTCTTCTTCATATAGTCCAGCTTCTTGGATTATTTGCTCAGCATATAGATTGAATAAGTGTGGTGAAAGGATCCAACCCTGATGCATACTCTTCTTGATTTTAAACCATGAACTATCCCTTTATTCTATTCTAATGACAGCCTCCTGGTCTATGTACAGGTTCCTCATGAGTACAATTAAGTGTTCTGGAATTCCTATTCTTCTCAATACTATCCATAATTTGTTATGCTCCACATAATTGAGTCAGCCACAGGGACCCAGGTAAGGGTGATACGAGAGGTTTCCAACAGGGAGACAAACTTGTCTGTTGGTTTGTCCTACCATGGTGACGTGTTGATGTGAGTTTGAGGCTGAGCCACTGGTGTTTCAAACCCAGCGGGATGCACATGGTGCACAGGTATCATCCCAACTTATAGACTGAGACAGACAAGGAAGAAGAAAGAGGCCATCCACTTCTCAAAGAACTGGCCAGGGAAAACATTATGAATAGTAAAGAAACACTGTTTGATACATTACCACGCAACTTTATGAATAGTCTGGTTAGGTTAAAAGGCTCTCAAAATAGGACTGAAAAGGAGCTGCATCATCTGAGTAAACCCAGCCTTACTTATATGGATAAGGTAAAGCTTTCAAGACCTCCATTTGCTGATGTAGCACCACTCAAATTGAAGAGAAACAGCTGAAGACATCCGTTAATCATAGGAACATGGAATGTACAAAGTATGAATCTAGGAAAATTAGAAGTTGTCAAAAATGAAATGGAACAATAAAGTTTGATATCCTAGGCATTAGTGAGCTGAAATGGACTGGTTTTGGCCACTTAGAATCAGACAACCATGTGATCTACTATGCTGGGAATGATAGTTTGAAGAGGAGTGGCGTGGCATTCATCATCACAAAGGATGTTTCAAGATCTGTCCTGAAGTACAATGCTGTCAGTGATAGGATAATATCCATATGCCTACAAGG
>NW_006922612.1:33535-46416 GCF_000298275.1 Orycteropus afer afer
ATGGTACATACACACTGTGGTAGTTATGTTTGTGTGTCAACTTGGCTGGGCCTGGTTGAGTGGCTGGGCAGCTGGTGGTAGTTATTCCCTTGATGAGATGGAATAAGCTCCATGGTGGGATCTACCACAAGTAGCTGAGTAGCTGCCTTTGGGATATGGTCTGTTTCCTTCGGGATGTGGTCTGCTTCCTTCCTGTATCTAAGGAGAAGCCTTGGGAATGGTCTCTAGCTTATGGCATGCTTGGGCCCTGCATGTAGCTGTGTCATTGTTCGGCAGCCTGCCAGGCTTTGCTGACCTGGGGACTTACAATGGACTTAAGTTAATGGCCTGCTGTGTGGTTTGGTAACATCAAGACTGTGACTTTTTACTTGTCAACCTTGGGACTTCTCAGTCTCAACAGCCAGCAGCTCTCTGAAGAAATGCCTCTAGCTTTAGTGGCCGGGAGCTGGAGGCAGAGCTGAAGCCCATGGTTGAGTGGCTTTCACGCACTCCCTAGAGACTGGCACTTTGAACTTAGACTTAAAGCCTCCAAATTGTAAGAATAAACTCCTGTTTGTTAAGACCATCCCATTTGTGGTATATTTCTTGTCAGAGTGGCACTAGGTAACCAGAACACGCACAATGCAAACTTAAAGAATAATGTAGAATCTGAAAAACACTGCTTAACATAGATGAACTTGAAGGACATTATGCTGAGTGTAATAAGTCAATCACAGAAGGACAAATATTGTATTAGTCTGTTATCATAAAAAGCCAAGGAAAGGTTTATATATGGAAGGAAATTTTTTTTGTTGGTTACCAGGGGTGGGAGGAGAGGGGAGGGAATACTGCTAGATAGGTAGAGACAAGTAATGATTTGTGTGAAGAGAAGGGCAATGTACCAAATGCAAGTGGTCAACACAGTAGCACTGAGGAAGAAGAAGACAGAGAGAGGTGCATGGGAGGTACAGAAAACAAAGATGAACCCTTTTGCACATACAGTATGGTGTTGTCAGTGAAGGCAAACATGGATATATGGGTGGATAGATGGGTGGACAGGGTGAACTAATAGGTATATCTATGCAGGGGGCATTGTGCCCAAGACCATGTATAAGGTTGGCAGGCAATGTTTCTACCAGTGTATTGGTATGTTCTGTAAGAATTCCCAAGTATATAGTAGAGCTGACAAAGGACAAGGTTGTAGTCACTTCTTGGAAACAGCCAGCTACCCAGTGGGAGTGAGTAGTTGGACCTGTGGGCCTGGGACCATAGTCACAGAGGACATCAAGATCAATTGGCATAACATACTACACAAAACATTGTTCCACATCGTACTTTGGCGAGTAGTGACTGGGATCTTAAAAGCTTGCAAGCAGCCATCTAGATGCAATGATGGGTCTCTCCTCATCTAGAGCAAAGAAGAATGAAGAAAACCAAAGACACATGGAAACAATTAGTCCAAATGGCTGGCACACCATGTGATCCTCAGCCTATATGACTATGAGACCAGAAGAACTAGATGGTGCCTGGCTACCACTGTCAACCACTTGGAGGGCGAATCTATGTAGGAGATCCTGGATAGAGTAGGAGAACAATGCGGAACAAAACTCAAAATCATTTAAAAAGGACGGGGAGACAAAGTTTGCTGGTCTGAAAGAGCCTGGTGAAACCCCTGAAACTATGCCCCCTAGCCGTCCTTCAGATCTGGATTGAACTGGAATGGAAGGTCTGGAGTGGAATCTAGTGGCTTCCAGCCAAACAAAAGACAGACATATGAGCTGAACTTTTACATTAGGTAGACACACTCCTTGTAGAGAACAATCATGGGAGACTAGAAGGGCCATGTATGCACAGGGAGACAGCTCAGGAGGCAGGAGTGCATGGGAGGAAAGAGCACAAGGAAGAGGTAACTATCAGGAGGAAGTGGGAGGGGAGCTGTTGTCTTGTGAGGAATTGCAGTCAATGTCATAAGACATAGTGTATGTGAGCTGCTGTATGGAAAGTGAACTTGCTCTGTAAACTTTCACCCAAATCACAATTAAAGAAAGAAAGAAAGAAATCAGACATTATAGTGCATTGGGCAAATCTGCTGCAAAAGATCTCTTAAATTAAAGTGCTGAATAGCAAAGATGTCTCTTTGAAGAATAAGGTACGCCTAACCCAAGCCATGGTATTTTCAATCACCTCGTATGCATATGAAAGCTGGACAATGAAGAAGAGTTGATGCTTTTGAGTTGTGGTGTGGGCCAATACTGAAATTCCCATGGACTACCAGAACTAACAAATCTGTCCTAGGAGAAGTGCAGCCAGAATGCTTGGAAGCAAGAATGGCCAGACTTTGTCTCACCTGCTTTGGTCATGATTTCAGAAGGGATCATTCCCTGGAGAAGGATATCACCAAGTGGAGGGTCAGCGAAAAAGGGGAAGGCCCTCAATGAGGAAGATTGACACAGTGGCTCCAATGATGGACTCAAGCAGAGCAAATATTGTTAGGTTGGCACAGGACCAGGCAGTGTTTCATTCTGTTGTATACAGGGTCGCTATGAGTTGGAGTTGACTCGACAGATCTAAAAACATTGCATTGGGCAAACCTGCTGCAAAAGACCCTTTGTTAGAAAGAAAAGATGTCATTTTGAGGACTAAAGTAGGCCTGACCCAAACTATGGTATTTTCAATCATCTCATATGCATACAAAAGCTGGACAATGAATAAAGAAGACCAAAGAATAATTGATGCCTTTGAATTATTGTGTGGACAGAGAATATTATATATGCTATGGAGTGCCAAAAGAATTCAAAAGTCTGGGTTGGAAACAAATACTGCCAGTATGCTCCTTAGAAACAAGGATGGCAAAACTTTGTCTCCCACACTTAGGACACATAATTAGGAGGTACCTGTCCCTGGAGAAGGACATCATGTTTGGCTAAGTAGAGGGGCAGTGAAAAAGCAAAGACATGGATTGACATAAACAAGGGGCTGAAACAAGGATTTGTTTCAGCAAGGATTTGTTTAGCAAGGATTGTGAGGATGATGCAGGACAGGGAAGTGTTTTGTTCTGTTGTACATAGGATTGCTATGAATCAGAACCAACTCAATGACACCTAACAACAACAGCAACAAGTTACCTTTGAGTGGACTAGGCACCAACTTCATGTTTAGCAACTGAGTACACTAAATTTTTGCAACAATATATGTCTCTGAATGAGTGAGAAGACAGGAAGATATGTATCTAAGGCATTTGACTGTTAACCAGAAGGCTGGTGGTTCAAACCCTCCAGCCATTCCTCAGAAGGAAGGTTGGAAAATCTACTTCTGTAGTGATACTTCCTTGGAAACCCAAGGAGGGGTTGCTATGAGTCGGATCTGACTTGACAGCAGTAAATTTAGTTTGGTTTGGCCTTCAACCATGCTGCTTACGCTTTAAGCATCCACAACATGGTGAGATATACTTTGCAGGCAAGTTGCTGTAGTTAAGGTTGTGTGTCAACTTGGCTGGACTGTGATTTTGAAGACAATGGCAGCTGGATGTAGTTACCCCCCAGGATGAGATTGGATGTGTTATAATCAACTCCACAGGGAATCTGCTGTGAGGCATTAATTAGTGGGAGGGGAGTTGTTTTCGGGGTGTGGACTGCTTCCAGTATATATGGAAGAGCTTTGGGAAAGGTCTCTAGATTTTTGGCACATTTTGGATCCTGCATTTGGCCAGATCTTCATCTCCAGTTCCTGGACTTGAACCAGTGGCCTTCCTGGTTGCCTGCCAGTCTTGTTCCTGGGCTTGAATAAGTGGCCTGCCATCTTGCCTATTGATCTTGGGATTGTGCCATTTTACCTGCCGACCTTGGGTTCATCAGCCTTAGCAGCCTGCAGCTCCCTGAGTTAGGAGACACCTCCATCTCCAGTGGGCCTAGAACAAGAGGCGGTACTGAAGCCCAAGATCAAGGGGTCTTCATCAGCTCCTAGAGCCAACATTCTGAATTCAGACTTCCTCCCAAACTGTAAGAGAAAAAAATTCCTGTTTGTTAAAGCCATCCACTTGTGGTATTTCTGTTATAGCATCACTAGAGAACCAAGACACAAGTTAGAGGATTTTCCAGCAAAATTTTGAGTACAAGCAATTTTCACCCTCCTTGCTCACTTAAGAACCCAACTTTTCCCAAAAAGGAGATAACCCAGAACCTTTGTAGATTTTTAAAAAACAAACAAAACTCACTGCCATCAAGTTGATTCCAACTCATAACAACCCCCATTGATTTCCCAAGGCTAAAAATTTTTACAAAAGCAGATTGCTCCATCTTTCTTCTGCGGGATGGCTAGGGGGTTTGAACCACCGACCATTTGGTTAGCAGCCAAATGCCTTAACATTACACCACCAGAGCTCTTTATTTTGTAGGTTTGTTGTTGTTGTTGTTGTTATTTGCCGTCGAGTCGGCCCCGACTCATAGCGACCCCTCCTTGGGTTTCCAAGGCAGTATCACTACGGAAGTAGGATTGCCCAACCTTCCTTCCGAGGAGTGGCTGGTGGATTTGAACCGCCAGCCTTCTGGTTAGCAGTCAAGTGCCTTAGCCACTATGCTACCAGAGCTCTAGGACTGGGTAAATTCTAATCAAATTAGAGATCTTTTAAGACTTTGTGGAGCCCTAGTGGTTGATTAAGCACTTGGATGCTAACAGAAAAGCTGGAGATTTGAACCTACCAGCCAGGAAAGATGTGGCAGTCTGCTTCCATAAAGAGTTATAGCTTTGGAAACCCTATGAGCTAGTTCTACTCTGTCCTATAGGGTCACTATGAATTGGAAGCCACTTGACAGCCATGTGTAAGACTTTCTGAGAGCTGGTCTTTACTTTGAACAGCTCTAAACTTAGCCTGAGGAATTGGGTCAAAGCCTCCAGATATGCAAAAAAAATAAAAGAGGAGGCTGCAATTTCCTACCTGAACCACTGGCCTCTTCTCCTTCCCCACCCCAACCCTGCCTCCAGTAAAATCAGCTTCCTCTCTGCCTAAAGTAGCACTAAAAGGGATCACCAATCCTGAGACTTGTCACTCAGAAACTACGGCAGGGTAGGCACAGAACTCCAGAACTTGAAAAATAGATGCACTCAGCTCACAAGCCCACAAGCCTGACACCACTCTTGAAACTCAAGCAGGTATGTTCACCCTGCTGGGTTTAATTTCAAAATCCAGTGCAATCACTGAAAAACGAGAGCAATTTGTTCTTTCAGCTATGCACAATTTTCATCAGCAGTCTCTGGTGGCTACAATCTCGGGCAGTTTTTAACACCTTCTCCTCATCCTCCCGAGATGGACACACACTCCAAGGAAATGGTTTTTCTAATGGCTTGCAGAGGTCTGCCTGTGTTTTGAGGCATTGCCAGGGTCTAGTGGATAGAATTTGCTTTTCCCAGTCAGGCATTTTTAGAGAGCTGTTCAGATTTCAGCTTGCTTCTGTCTTCCTTCCTACCCTGAAATCTGATCTTTTTTGTCTTTCTGCCACAATGATATACGGAAAGATAAATATGATGATGCAACAGTATGCATGGACGTGTATAACTGATACCCAGCAAGTGATAAATAGAGGTATAATTACAGCTGAAAGACAGCACCTTTGGAGGGAAAAAGAAAGAAAGGGGAAATATTCTTTATAGAATGTTGTCTTTATTGTTAGCTTGGTGCTCACATCTCATTCTCTGACATACACATGGAGGTATACACTCAAGTACACACAAAATGTTTATACATGTGCACATGTACACACACAAAGAAAGCAGTATTTAAAGAATTCTTGATCTTTAATTCGGGAGCTCTGATGGTGCAGTGGTTAAAGCATTTGGCTGCTAAAAAAAATGTCAGTGGTTCGAACCTGTCAGCCCTTCTGTGGGAGAAGGATGAGGCAGTCTGCTTCCATAAAGATTTATAGCTTTTGAAACCCTATGGGGCAGTTCTACTTTGCCCTATAGGTTTGCTTTGAGTCAGAATCAACTCAATGACAGTAGGTTTTGGTTTTGGTTTTGGTCTTTGATTTTGTTCTCTTCAACAAATAAATGATTAGCCTCAATAGCCAAATAAACATCAGAAGAGCAGTTTTTCTCTTCCTCTGCTGATACTAAATACAGGAAAAGAGATGAGCAAAACAGCACGAAGCCTGAACCAGCTCACACAGAAGGACTCAAGAGAATAAGATCTTCCAAATAGAAACTCCAGTTAGCTGCAGTGTTCTCAGAATCTCATCACTTAAATTGTGATTCCAAAGGGGAACTCCCCTATGACCCAGCAGGCACATATAATCAATTTTGCACATTATTTATGTAAAAATCTGTCCTGTTGAATATTCTGGACATGGAAGTGACAGTTTCAAAATGAGATTTGCCAACACAGCCCCCTTTTCCCCAAACAGTAAGAATCAGCAGAATATCCCTATCAGCCTTCGCAATTTATTCTTCATCATAAGCCAGTGGGAAAGGAGCTCAGCTAAGAGAGATCCTAAACTGCACAACGACACTAACCTAATCCCATCCAAAGAAAAACAAAGCAGAGAGGAGAGTTTGAACCAGGGACTCTTAAATTAGCAGGGAAACAATGCCTCCAGGGATCTTGGCTAGTGAGGGCAACAACCGGATCAAAGTTAGAAAGAACCAGACCTAATGAAGTGTCGGGAACTCTGGTGGCATAGTGCCTAAGGCATGTGACTGCTAACTAGAAGGCTGGTGGTTCAAACTCACCAGCCACTCCTCAGAAGGAAGGTTGGGCAATCTACTTCCATAGTGATACCACCTCTGAACCAAGGAGGTGTCGCTATAAGTAGGATCTGACTCCACGGCAGTGGAGTGGCTGGGTAGCTGGGTGTAATATTCCCCATGATGAGACTGGTAATCAACTCCATGGCAGAATCTATTGTGAGCAGCTGAGTAGCTAGCTGCCTTTGGGTATGTGGTCTGCTTCCTGTGTATAAGAAGCAGCTTTGGGAATAGTCTCTAACTTATGGCATCTCTACTTCTGAAAGAAGAGATGAGAACAAAAAGAACTGATCCATTTGAATTGTGGTGTTGACAAAGAATACTAACAAAGGCGAACAAACAAACCAGTCTTGGGAAAGTACAAGCAGTCCCCAGGTTATGAATGAGATCTGCTCCTAACTGTGTCATTAAGAATTCATAGATAAGTCAGAACAGAGGCATATGGTTCTTATTTAGCCTTACTTTGAAAGATGTATATGCACCAAGTGAAGGTGATTGTTGTAATGGAAGGAATTTGTTGTGAGTAGGGGTTGGTTCAATCATTTCAAAGTGAGGGAAACTTTATATAATATTAAAGGGCAAGTATGAGTTGTCCCTAAGTTGGACATTCATACCTGAGGACTGACTGTATAGCCAGAATGCTCCTTAGAAGCAAAGATGACAAGACTTTGTCTCACTTACTTTGGACACGTTATCAGGAGGGACCAGTCTCTAGAGGACACAATGCTTGGTAAAGTAAAAGATCAGCAAAAAGTGGAAGACCCTCAATGAGATGGATTGATATAGTGACTGCAACAATGGATGCAAACATAACAACAATTGTGAAGATCATGCAGGACTGGGCAGTGTTTTGTTCTATTGTAAATAGGGTTGCTATGAGTGGGGACTAGGTCGACAGCACTTAACAACAAGAAGCTGGTGAGAGGCAGGTGGATGAGATGCTGCAAACCCTGTCATGTTTCCCTGCCCACTATTAGTAAGCTTCCTGCCCACTGTGAGTTTCACTACTACTAACTGTTCTACATCCATGGGCACAATCCTCTGGAATATCAGTACCATGGTATGCATGGGTGCGGTGGTTAAGTTTGTGTATCAACTTGGCAAGGCTTCATTGAGTGACTGGGGAGCTGGGTATAATATTACCCATGATGACACTGGTAATCAACTCCATGGCAGAATCTACTGTGAGCAGCTGAGTAGTTAGCTGCCTTTGGGTGTGTGGCCTGCTTCCCATATATAAGAAACAGCTTTGGGAGTAATCTCTAGCTTATGGCACACTTGGACCCTGCATGTAGCCAGGTCATTGTTCAGCAGCCTGCCATGCTCTGCCAACCTTGGGACTTTCAATGGACTTGGGTTAATGACCTGCCATGTTGTTTGGTAACATCAAGACTGTGTCTTTTTACTTGTCAACCTTGGGCTTGTCAGCCTCAGCAGCCAATAACTATCTGAGTGAAGAAAAGCCTCTAGCTCCAGTGGGCTGGGAGCACTAGGCAGAGCTGAAGACCAAGGTTGAGGGGTTTAACCCAGCTCCTAGAGCCTGGCACTTTGAACTCAGACTTAAATCCTCCAAATTGTAAGAGAATTAACTCCTATTTTTCAAAGCCATCCCATTTGTGGTATATTCCTGTCAGAGTGGCACTAGGTAACCAGAATAGTGGGGATATGGTATCTGCCCCCTTAGGCCTGGACTCATTTTCTCCAAGGAAAAGGATTGGTGGTAGGTGAAGATCCCTGGTGTTTTCAGGCACAGGAGCAGCAAGAATTTCAGGGTATCTTGGAGGAACCAGCCTATGGAGTGACCAGCCAGTGAGTAGAGAGCTCAGAGGCAAGATGCAGGTTCCTGCTAACTAACCTCTCTTCTCTTCCTGAGCACCATCTTTGTGCAAGCAACCAGAAATCCAAAGTGGAAAGGGTCTCAGAAGTTGATCTATAAGGTGTGCCAAGAAAAGGTTCCCCATTCATCAGACTCAGTGAACTGTAAGCCATGAGCAGTGAGAGTAAAAATAGTTACATCCATCTCAGGAGGAAGGGAGAACAGAAATAGTGGCAGGAAGCCTAATCTTTCCAAATAAGCTCTCAGTCGAGGATTCTTGGTATTTTTAAAAATCCATGCCCCTTATAATAAATGCAAAAATGTTTCACTCTTATAGAATTACATAATTTTAAAATAAATTAGTAATATTAGCCTCTGTTAAATAAAAGCAATGGTGATCTAAGCATACTTTTTAAACTAAGTTTGTAACTTCTCCCAATCCCTCAGTTTCCCATTTTCACCTCACTGACTGATAATCTAATTTTTTTTTTTTTTTTAATGACAAGGCTCTCTTTTACACCCTTACTGAACATTTTTTAAATTCACTTTAGATTGTGACTTTCTTAAGGCTCTGTCTTAATCTTCCTGGATTTTCAGGCCCAGTACCTTGCCTGTGACATAGTTGGCACACACTGATAAATACCATCCCATTGTTCAGTACATGCTGATAAATGATTTGATGTGTGGATGGATGGATGGATGGATGGATGGAAAAGGACACTAGACCATTATTTACTCTTCTTTAGAGCCAAAGTTCATTCTTTGCTGTGACTCTGGGCTATGGGCGGGGGAAGGAATGATCTGGGAGGAAATCAAGAAATTGGACCATTCTGGGGAATAGGCAGATCCTCAAAGAGGATTGGCAAATCTTTGCTCTCCCAGTTTTTTCCACAATCCTTGGAAACAACTAGCTTCACATGCATCAGTATTCCCAAATGGACAAAGCTCCAGCCTTCAAGTAGCTGCAGACAGTCACTAGGCCTAGGGCATGCCAGACCTCACCAGAAAATCATTCTTGGAGGCTCTAAGAAGGCTTCTAACCTTCACATGTAGAAATGCCTTCACATGTAGGAATATACCACAAATGGGATGGTTTTGAAAAATACGAGTTAATTCTCTTACAATTTGGAGGCTTTAAGTCTTCTAACCTTCACATGTAGGAATGCCATCTTCCTTAGAAAAAAATCAGTCTTAGAAGAAATCCAACTAAAATCCTTCTTATAAGTGAGGTTCACTTACTTTGGACATGAAATCAGAAAAGATCAATCACTAGAAGAAGATATTAGGTTTGGTAAAGAAGAGAGTCAGTGAAGTTAAGGGAAATCCTTAGTGAGATGGATTGACACAGTGGCTGAAAAAATAGATTCAAACATAACAACAATGGTGAAGATCGTGCAGGACCAGGTAATGTTTCATTGTTGTACATAAAATGTTGTTCATTGTTGTTCATAATATGGCCAGGAGTCAGAGCCAACTCCACAGCAACTAAAAACACTACCACAATCCTCCTGGACTGCAGGGAAAAGAAAAGAGGCAGACTATGGCTTACACTGACAAATCAGAAAACATCCAGAGGATCAGGAAAAAGTCTAGAATGTGTTATATGGTTGATAGTTGAATGAACTGAAGATATTTGGCCTGGAAAGGAAAACAGTAGGGAAAGAGTAATGGTGAGAGCTAAATAACAGCTATCTTTGGAACTTTGAACGACAGCTGTAAGGACACTGGTGGTACAACAGTTAAGTAGTGTTCAGCAGCTAACAGGAAAGTTGGTGGTTCAAACCCGTCCAGCAGTTGTGTGAGAGAAAGATCATTTCCCATAAAAAGTGATCTGCTCCCATAAAAATCACAGCCTAGAAAACCCTATGTAGGAGTTCTTCTCTGTCACAATATGTCACTGTGAGTGAAAATAGACTACAAGACACCTAATGATGACAACACAACATTGAGAGTCAATATATTTGAACTTCTTAGATCTAGAGAACAGAACTACAAGCAGTGGGAGACATTTTCATCCATACAAAGAAGCAGCTTCTAACAATTAAGGCTATGCCACAATGGAATACAAGGCAATCTTTGTTAAAGAAGTAGGATGAGTAAGTTTCCTGTCAATGGGATATTTGATAAAGAAGCTGCATAATCATCTGTCTGAGCTGTGTGTGATACATTCCTGTGGTTAAAAGGAGGTGGGGGCTTGATGATTTGAAGGTATTTTCCATGACTCATTTGTTTAGGTGAGGCATCCATGCCATCCTTTTCCTTCACCCCACCCAACTCTGCTGAGACTCCGAAGTTTTAATCAAGTGCTTTACTTTCAACTCTATTGCCCACTTAGAATTTTTGGGTCTAGAAACTCAGGTTTATTGATGGAAAACACTTCTGCTACTTTACCCTAGGGATGTACAGGTATGAATGGAAGTTTTCTCCCTTAAAGAGATGAATTCACAGTGGGATGGTGGAAACTTTCACATATTAAGGTTTACTCAAGCTCATCTCTGAGTCTTTTTCTCTCTGTACTCCTGCATCTTTATTTTTCTCTCCTTCTCTTTCCACACTCCAACACCCCAGAGTGATTACCAATAAATGCATTAGAAAGGCTCTTTTTTGGGTACCTATGCTTTAACTTTGCCCTGGTAGAAAAATTAAAGTATTTTCCTTTCAGTTCACCTCTGGATGACAGCTCATAATACTGCCCCTGCCTAGTAGTCGCCAAGTTCTTTCAAGGAAGTGGTTCATAGCCCCTTAAAGTCAATATCCCTAAGAAGTATGCTGAAGAACACCCCTATAGGAGACCCCCTCCATCACCAGCCTAGTGTTATACTCCTCATGCCATCTCCACCTCTACCATTCTGAGCTCTGAGACAGTAATAAGTGTCCTAGGGTGCTTGTGCCCACTGGCCCCCCCAACCCAACTGAGTATTACAGTATTGAACTCCTCAACTTCTCCTTAGGTGTGTAAGGAACTTGGCAACAGCATAAACTTTTAAATATCTCTTTATACACCCACTCTACAGACACTGAACACAAGGAATCCATGCAAATTAGGTGGCAGAAACTGTCCAGAGGGTCCCAACGTCCACATTCAAACTAAACTCTGGATTGTAGGCAAAGATGGTTCATCATTAGAAAAACAATCAACATCGTTCATCACATATATAAAACAAAGGAAAAGAACCACATGATCATGTTAATCAATGCAGAAAAGACATTTGATAAAATCAACACCCATTACTGATAAAAACTCTCAGCAAAATAGAAATAGAAGGTACATTCCTCAACATAATAAAGGGCATCTATGCAAAACCAACAACCAACATTATTCTCAATGGAGAGACTGAAACCATTCCCTTGCGAATAGGAACCAGACAAGGATGCCCTCTATCACCACTTCTATTCAACCTTGCCTGGGAAGTCCTAGCCACGGCAATAAGGCAGGAAAGGAAAATCAAAGGCAACTATCCCTATTTGCTGATGATATGACCCTAAACACAGAAAACCCGAGAGACTCAGCAAAAAAAAAAAAAATACTGGAACTAATTGAGAGATTTAGCACAGTGACAGGATACAAGATAAACATACAAAAATCAGTTGGATTCCAAATGTGAGTGATCAACACAGTGGCACTGAAGAAAAGGAACACATAGAGAGGAGCATGGGAGGTACAGACAACAAAGATGAATCCTTTTGCACATACAGTACTGCATTGTCAGTGAAGGCAAACATGGATATATAGGTGGATAGATAGGTGGACAGGCTGAACTATTAGGTATGTCTATGCAGGGGAGAGTGCACCCATGACCACGTATAGGGTTGGCAGACAATATTTCTACAAGTGTATTTGTATGTTCCATAAGAATTCCCAGGTATATAGTAGAGCTGACAAGGGACAAGTTTGTAGTCACTTCTTGGCCACAGCCAGCTACCCAGAGGGACCAAGTAGTTGAACCTGTGGGCTCAGAACCATAGTTGCAGGGGACATCAAGCTCAATTGGCATAACATACTACACAAAAACATTGTTCCACATACTACTTTGGCAAGTAGCAACTGGGATCTTAAAAGCTTGCAAGTGGCCATCTAGATGCAATAATGGGTCTGTTCTCATCCAGAGAAAAGAAGAATGAAGAAAACCAAAGACAGAGGGAAACAATTAGTCCAAGCAACTGGTACAACATGCAGTCCTCAGCCTACACAATTATGAGACCAGAAGAACTAGATGGTGCCCAGCTACCACTGTCAACCACTCAGAGGGAGATCTATGTAGGAGATCCTGGATAGAGTGGGAGAACAATGTGGAACAAAACACAAAATCATTAAAAAAAAAAGAAGAAGAAGAAGAAGGGACCAGGTTTG
>NW_006922612.1:46833-54767 GCF_000298275.1 Orycteropus afer afer
AAAAAAAAAAAAAATCAGTTGGATTCCTCTACACCAGCAAAGAGATTGCTGAAAAAGATATAAAATCAATACCATTTACAATAGCTACCAAAAAAAAAAATAAAATACTTGGGAATAAATCTTACCAGGGACACAAAAGACCTATACAAATAAAACTACAAAACACTACTTCAAGAAAACATAATAGGTCTACATAAATGGAAGAACATACCATGCTCATGGATAGGAAGATTGAACATTGTGAAAAAGTCAATACTACCCAAAGAAATCTGCACATTCAATGTAATCCCAATCCAGATCCCATCAACATTCTTTAAGAAAATGGAAAAACCAATCACTAACTTTATATGGAAAGGAAAGACATCTCAGATAAGCAAAGCACTATTGAAGAACAACAACAAAGTAGGAAAGATTCCCAGATCTCAAAACCTATTATACAGCCAAAGTAGTCAAAACTTCTTGGCATTAGTACAATGATAGACACATAGACCAATGGAATAGAATTGAGAACCCTGAAATAAATCCATCAACATATGGCCACCTGATCTTTGACAAAAGGCTGAAATCCATTAAATGGGGAAGAGATTGTTTAACAAATGGTACTGGCAAAACTGGATATCCATTTGCAGAAAAATAAAACAAGATTTGTACCTCACACCATACACAAAAACTAACTCCAGATGGATCAAAGACTTAAATATGAAACTTAACCTATAAATTTCCTCAAGGAAAAAATAGGGGCAAATTTAAGGACCCTAATATATGGAATAAATAGATTATCAAGCATAACCCCAAATGCACAAATAGCAGAAGATAAATAATGAGTGCGACCTTCTAAAAATTAACTTTTTATGTGCTTCAAAAGACTTATCCAAAAGAGTAAAAAGAGAACCTGCAGATTGGGAAAAAGTATTTGGCCATGACATATCTGACAAAGGACTTATCTCTAAAATTTATAGAAAACTCCAACACCTCAACAACAAAAAGACAAATAATCCAATTAAAAATTGTGCTAACCAAAAAAAACCAAACTCACTGCTGTTGAGTAGGTTTCGATTCATAGCGACCCCTCCTTGGGTTTCTGAAGCAGTATCAGTACGGAAGTAGATTGCCTGACCTTCCTTCAGAGGAGCGACTGGTGGGTTTGAACCACTAGCCTCTAGTTAGCAGTCAAATGCCTTAGGCACTATACCACCAAAGCTCCCCTTACCCCCCCAAAAAAGAAAAAATAATAGGTAGAAGACATGAATAGACACTTCGCCAAAGGGAGTATTCAGCAACCAACAAACACATGAAGAAATGCTCACAATCATTAGCCATTAGAGAGATACAAATCATTCCATCCTGCCCCATCACTAATAGCAAAGTTCAACAAGACAGAAAATAACAAATGCTGGTGAGGACGTGGAGAGATTGGGACTCTAATACACTGCTGATGGGACTGTCGAATGATACAACCACTGTGGAAAGCAGTATTGCAATTCCTTAAAAGGTTGGAATGAGAAATACCATTTGACCCAGAAATTCCATTACTAGGAATATATCATAAAGAAGTGAAATCCAGGATAAAAAGAGATATATGCACACCCATGTTCATCACAGCACTATTTACAATAGCAAAAAGATGGAAACAACCTAGGTGCCCATCAGCAGAAGAATGGATAACCAAACTATGGTACATACACACAATGGAACATTATGCAAACCTAAAGAATAACATAGAATCTGCAACACACCGCATGATGTGGATGAACGTGGGGGATAGTATGGTGAGTGAAATAAGTCAATCACAGAAAGACAATGTGGTATTTAGTTTGTGTGTCAACTTGGCTGGGCCTGGTTGAGTAGTTGGGCAGCTGGATGTAGTATTCCCCATGATGAGACTGCTAATCAGCTCCACAGTGGAATCTACTGTGAGCAGCTAGTAACTGCCTTATGGCTGTGGTCTGCTTCCTGTGTATAAAGAGAAGCCTTGGAAAACAGCCTCTAACTTATGGCATGCTTGAACCTTGCATGTAGTCGAGTTGTTGTTCAGCAGCATGCCATGCTCTGTCGATCTTGGGACTCTTAATGGACTTGAATTAACAGCCTGCAGTGCAGTTTGGTAACATAGGGACTGTGCCTTCTTACTTGTCAACTTTGGGCTTGTCAGTCTCAGCAGCCAGCAGCTGAGTGAAGAAAAGCCTCCAGCTTCAGTGGGCCGGAAACAGGAGGCAAAGTTGAAACCCAAGGTTGAGGGACTTTCAGCCAACCCTTAGAGCCTGGCACTTTGAACTCAGACTTAAAGCCTCCATATTATAAGAATAAACTCCTGTTTGTTTAGGCCATCCCATTTATGGTATATTCCTGTCAGTGGCACTAGGTAACCAAAACAGACAAGTATTGTGTTAGTTTGTTGTAGTAAAAAGTCAAGGAAAGCTTTATATATGGAAGGAAATTTTCTTTGTTGGCTACCAGGGTTGGAAGGGGGAGGAGGAAACATTACTAGATAAGTAGAAACAAGTATTGATTTAGGTGAAGTGAAGGGCAATGTACCAAATGTGAGTGATCAACATGGTGGCATTGGGGAAGAGGAAGACATAGAGAGGTGCATGGGAGGTACAGACAACAAAGATGAACTCTTCTGCACATACAGTACTGCATTGTCAGTGATGCCAAATGTTGATCTACATGTGGATAGATGGGTGGACAGGCTGAAGGATTAGGTATGTCTATGCACAGGGGAGTGTGCCCATGACAATGTATAAGGTTGGCAGACAATGTTTCTACAACTGTGTTTGTATGTTCTGTAAGAATGTCCAGGTATATAGTAGAGATGACAAGGGGCAAGGTTGTAGTCTCTTCCTGGCCACAGCCAGATACCCAAAGGCAGTGAGTAATTATATTTGTGGGCCCAGGACCATGGTCACAGGGGACACCAAGCTCAACTTACATAATATACTACACAAAAGCATTGTTCCACATCCTACATTGGTGAGGAGTCACTGAGATCTTAAAAGTTTGCAAGAGGCTATCTAGATGCAACGATGGATCTTTCCTCATCCAGAGCAAAGAAGAATGAAGAAAACCAAAGACACATGGAAGCAATTAGTTCAAGGGACTGGTACACCACGAGATCCTCAGCCTATATGACTATGAAACCAGAAGAACTAGATGGTGCCCTGCTACCACTGTCAACCATTTGAAGGGGGATCTATGTAGGAGATCCTGGATAGAGCAAGAGAGCAACGTGGAACAAAACTCAAAATCATTAAAATAAAGAGGGGGGACCAGATTTGCTGGTCTGAAAGAACCCAGTGAAACCTCCAAGACTATGCCACTATCTGCCCTTCAGGTCCAGAATTGAACCCACTCCTGTGGCTTCCAGAAAAAAAAAAAAAAAAGACAGGCATATGAGCTGAACATTTACATTAGCTAGTTATACTCCTTGGAGAGATCAATCATGGGAGAATAGAAGGGTTGTGTATGCACAGGGGGACAGCTCAGGGGGCAAGAGTGCATGGAAGAGAAGGACACAGGGAAGAGGTAACTATTGGGAGGAATTGGGAAGGGAGCTATAGCATTGTGGGTAATTGCAGTCAATGTCATGAGACAAAATGTATGTGAACTGCCGAATGGAAAATGAATTTTCTCTGTAAACTTTTACCCAAATCATAGTAACAATTAAAAAAAAAAAAAAAAAACTAAACCCTAAAAAAAAAAAAAAAAAAAAAAAAAAAAAAAAAAAAAAAAAAAAAAAACTAAACCCTGGATTGCCAGTATTTTAGAAACTGGGAGCTGGTATCCTAAGCAGTTGTATTTGGCTACATTGCTGAATGACTGAGTACTGATTTGGAAGAAGAAATAAATGGCTCTCTGGGGGGTCAATTTCTTCATACATCAATAAGGAGATAGGGCTAGATGACTTTTGGGACTTTTCTCTTTTTTTTTTTTCTCCTATGACTAAAATGACATAATTTTGTGACTAGAAGAGGCATTTTTCCTCTATCCCTTATGTTTATAGATGAGGAAATCTCATCTGTCCCTGGGGGTACATTGACTAAGCCAAGCTCATACTGGTTTTTGAGCCTAATCTTCTGCTTCATGGTCTTATCTCTATTGAAATATTCCAGATTGCATCTTATGAACTTTGTGAGCTGAAGGGAACTGGATTCCCCTTGAGACCAGTGACTCTGGAAATTGGGAAAGTGAACTGAAGAGAACAGATAACAAAGGACAAAATAAGGCTGATATCCACTCCACAGGTCTTTTGGCAAAGAGTAGAGGTGTTAGTATAAAGCCTTATAGTAGATAATAACTCTTCACAATCCTTCCTTGTCCCACCACAGCCCCATTATCAGAAATAAAAATTCAATGTAAGGCAAAACAAGCTTCTTAAGAGGTCTCTGCTTGAAACTGTATTCAACTCTAGGGCAACAAACACCAGTGATACATATACTTCTGAATTCAATGTTTCTATAATCCTTGTATTAATTGGTCTTCCTTTTAGGTGTACAGGTATTACACTATCACTGACAGTGTTGAATTTCAAGATAGATCTTGAAATGTTCTTTTTGACTATGAATGTGACACCCCCCTAAAAAAAAAAAAAAAAACCCAAATCCACTGCCATTGAATCAATTCTGACCTAAGAAAACTTCCAGGACAGAGTAGAACTACCATAAGGTTTCCAAAGCTGTAAATCTTTTACAGAAGCAAACTGCCTTGTCTTTCTCCCACCGAGCAACCTTTTGGTTAGTGGCCCAATGCTTTAACCACAGTGCCTCCAGGGCTCCCTAAATGTGACACTATTCCTCTTTAATTTGTCATTCCCAGTACAGTAGACCATATCTTATTCAAAATGGCCAATACCAGTGCATTTCAGCTCACTAATGCCTAGGATGTCAATCTTCAAGCATTCTACTTCATTTTTGACAACTTCCAATTTTCCTTGATTTGTACTTTGTACATTCCATGTTCTGATTATTAATAGATGTTTCTTCTCATTTTGAGTCATTCCACATCAGCAAATGAAGGTCACAAAAGCTTTACTCCAACCACATCATTAAAGTCAACTCTAATTTGAGGAGGCAGCTCTTTCCCAATTGTATTGTGAGTGCCTTCCAACCTGAGCAGCTCATCTTCCAGCACTATTATCAGACAATGTTCCATGGCTAACCATAAGATTTTCACTCACCAACTTTTTCAGAAGTAGATCACCAGGTCCTTCCCACTGTGTCTTAGTCTGTAAGTTCCACTGAAACCTCCCCACTATGGATAACCCTGTGAACTGAAGAGAAGTATTTGTTTGAAAGATTGATAGCAGACATTCCAGCATCACAGTAACACATAAGCCACCACACTACTTCAGTCTGAAACTGATCAAACATGAAATCAAGAGGCACTGAAAATTACTGGTGATAGGAATGTGAAAGTTGGAAACAAGGAAGAAAGATAAGTAGTTGGAAAATATGGCCTTGGTGATAGAAATGACATTGGCAATCACATGATAGAATTTTGTAAGACCCATGACTTATTCCTTGGTCGTTTTTCAACAATATGACTATACATGTGGACCTCCTGGACCTCATCAGATGGAATACACTGGAATCAAATCAACTTCCTCTGTGGAAAGGGAGATGGAGAAGATCAATATCATCAGTAAGAGCAAGGCCAGGGGCCAACTGAAGAAAAGCCATCAACTGCTCATATGCAAGTTCAGGTTGAAGCTGAAAAAAAATAAAACCAGTCCACAAGAGCCAAAGTATGTCCTGAATTTAAAGACTATCTCAAGAACAAATTTGATGCATCGAACACTAATGATCAAATACCAAATGAGTTATAGGATGAAATCAAAGAAATCATAAATGAAGAAAGAAAAAAAAATCATTAAAAAAGACCAAAATGGATGTCAGAAGAGACTCTGGAAACTTGCTCTTGAACATAGAGTAGCTAAAGTGAAAGGCAAAAATGATGAAATAAAAGAGCTTAACAAAAGATTTCAAAGAGATGATCAAGAAGACAAGAAAAGTATTATAATGAAATGTGCAAAAACTAGGAGTTAGAAAACTAAAAGGGACAGACATAATCAACATTTATCAAGCTAAAAGAATTGAAGAAATAATTCAAACCTGGAGTTGCACTAAGAGCTCTGGTGGTATCGTGGTTATCGTTGGCAGCTAACTAAAAGGTCAGTGTTCAAACCCACCAGCTGCTCCCTGGAAGAAAGATGAGGCAGCCTGCTTCTGTCAAGATTTATAGCCTTGGAAATTTAATGGGGTTGCTATGAGTAGGAATCAATGTGATGACAGTGAGTTTGGTTTCAGTTACAATAATGAAATATTCTGAGGGCAAAAAATTTAACAATGCAAAAGACATCAGAAGATGCAAGGAATACATAGAGTCACTGTACCAAAATGTTCAACCATTTCAGGAGCTAGCATATGATCAAGAACTGATGGTTCTAAAGGAAGAAATCCAATCTGCACTGGAGGCACTGGCAAAAAACAAGACTCTAGAAATTGATGGAATACCAGTTGAGATGTTTCAAATGGATGTTACACTGGAACCACTCACTTGTCTGTGCCAAGAAATTTAGAAGACAGCTACCTAGCCAACCCCCTGGAAAGATCCATATACTACCTATTCCAATGAAAGGTGATCCAATGGAATGCAGAAATTATCAAACAGTACATTAATATCACACACAACTAAAACTATGCTAGAGATAGTTAAAAACCAGTTGCAATAGGAAATAGACAGGAAACTGCAGAAATTCAAGCCAGAATCAGAAGAGGATATGGAAGGAGAGATATTATTGCTGAAGTCAGATGAGTCTGACCTCCCACCCCTGGTAACCATCAAAGAATGTCTCTTTGACGGAGGGCTGGAAATCATTAAATGGGGAAGAGATAGTCTCTTTAACAAATGATGCTGGAAAAAAACTGGATATCTGTTTTCAGAAAAATGAAATAGGACCCACATATCACACCATATGAAAAATGAACTCAAGATGGATCAAAGACATAAATGTAAAACTTAAAACTATAAAAATCATCAAAGAAAAACTACTGGCAAACTTAGGGGCCTTGATACATGGTAACAAACATACTGACAAACATAACTAAAAACGCACAAACAGCAGAAGAAAATAGATAACTGAGACCTCCTAACAATTAGAGGCATGAGCACATTGAAAGATTTCACCAAAAGAGTTGAAAGAGAACCTACAGACTGGGAAAAACTTTTTAACAACGACATATCAGACAAGGAACTAGTCTCTAAAATTTATAGAAAAAAATCAACACCTTGAGAGGAGGTGAGGGAACACTGCCAAAAAAAAAAAAAAAAACAATCCATTGATCCATGCCACTTTACTTTTGTGTATTTCACTGTACATAAGTTATATCTCAATAAAATGTATTTTTTTAAAAAAAAAATCAACACCTCAACAACAAAAAAACAAATAACTCAATCTGAAAATGGGCAGAGGACATGAACAGACACTTAACCAAAGAAAACATGCAGGCTGCCAATGAACACATGAAAAAATGCTCACATGAAGAAATTCTCACAATCATTAACCATTAGAGAGATGCAAATCAAAACAACAATGAGATATCATCTCATTCTAGCAATAATAGCAAAGTTCAAAAAACAAAACAAAAAGTGCTGGTGAGGGTATGTAGAGACTGGAATCCCACTGGCTGGTGGGATTGTAAAATGGCACAAACACTGGAAAACAGTATGGCTCTTCCTTAAAAAGTTGGAGAACTCCGTGGAAGATGGCGGACTAGGCAGAAGGATTGCACAGACCCTCTTCAACAAAGAAAAGGGAAACCAATTAACAAAGACACAGAAGATAATCTTGGACCCCTGAACCTTGAAGGAAAGGATGCAGAATTGGACTAAACCCCAACAAGCAGAAGAATTTGCATGAAAATACCAAAAAAAGG
>NW_006922612.1:62758-71550 GCF_000298275.1 Orycteropus afer afer
AAAAAAAAAAAAAAAAAAGTTGGAAGCAGAAATACCATCTATCCAGCAATCCCACTACTAAGTATATATCCTACAGAGATAAGAGCTGAGAAATGAATAGATATATGTACACAAATGTTAATTGAAGCATGATTCACAGTAACAAAAATATAGTAACAATCTAAATGCCCATCAACAGATGAATGGATAAACAAACTGTAGTAGGTATACACAATGGAATACTGAAAATAAAAAGTTAAAGAATTATAATATGTGATAGTTGGAGCTGTGTGACAATTTAGCTAGACCACAATTCTGTTTGGTTTAAGCAGTTGTGATGTGCGTTATTCCCATGATGGGATTGGATGTATATGTTTGAACAGACAATCTATTAAAAGGGAGTTTTCCTAGGAGTGTGGCCTGCTTCCAATATATTTATGGACATTCTGGGAAAAGAGACACTCTTCTGTGGATTGGGATCATGTTGTGCTGCCTACAACTGTCCATGAGTGAACAATCCATCATTCGGCATGGAGATCATGGATTCGTCATTTGTTGGAGTCAACAGCCATTATACTGCCTGCCAACCTTGAGCTTGTCAGCCCCTGCAGCTGCATGAGTCGGGAAAAGCCTCCAGCTTAATGTTTGATCCAAGATTTGCCAGTTTCTATAAGTGTGTGCCATTTTCCTAAGATACATTTCTCTTTCTCTGTATGTATATATAAGCTTTACTGGTTTTGCTTGTCTAGAGAACCAAGCCTAACACGTTATGAATCTGTGAAACACCTCATGACATGGATAAAACTGGAGAATATATGTTGAGTGAAATTAGTCAATCACAAGATGAAAAATATTGTGTGAAACCACTATTATAAAAAGTCAAGGAAATGTTTTCACATTATTATCCTCCATTGATGACTAAGATCATTTGGCCACCTGGGAGTCGATTCTTGTTATGGCAACAATCTGAAGTCCATGGAAGAGAATTTGAGAATCAGTTTCTGAATTGCAGACCAAAACCCACATACCCAGTAGCTGAATTAGTAACACTTGCAAAGTGAAAGAAATTTAAGTCCACTTGACAATGATCACATGTTATCAACTTTTAGGGAGTAAACGGAGACATTGGATAGTAGAAATAGTCTTCCTGTAGGAACTATGTTGTAAGATGGGGAAGATTCTTTCTTTCACAGGTTGTTTGTGCCATTAACTTTGATGATCAATTCACTTTCAGTTTTTCTATGCTGCAGATCAACACCAAAAATAGTTAATAATATAATCATGTCTGATCAATATTTGCTAGGTAAAAATAATTTGGAACATTGACTATTGACTAATGCTCTGGAAAGCTTACAAATTGCTCTATGTCAAGAACATCACAGCAGACGATCAAATGTTGACTCAAGTGTTCACAATTACCAGGTAAAGCTGATATAAACGACTAGCTATGTCTACGTTCCAGGAGCTTGGCACCCTAAAAGGTCTACAGGACTAAGCCAGTCATGAACTTTATGTGCGTCTAGTATACAATACTGATAAAATTACTTCATGGTGGACACCACAGAAATTTGTCCAAATCCTATTGCTATGGGTAACCAGGGCAAGTGTTGAAATCTGATTGGCTAAGATACCCTATTTAAAAAAAAAATCTGCTACCATTGAGTCGATTCTGGCTCATAGGACCCCCATTGGATTTCTAAGGCTGTAAATCTTATGGAAGTAGATTGCCTCATCTTCCTCCCACAGAGCAGCTGGTGGGTTTGACCTGCCAACCTTCTGGTTAGCAGCCAAATGCCTTAACCACTACACCCAGACCCTATAGCATATGTCAGTTATGTAGTAAGCTACACAGAAACAGAGCTATTCCAATATTACCATTTATTATTGTTGTCATTATCATTATTATCAGGAGCTCTGGTAGCATAGTGCCTAAGGCACTTGACTGCTCACCAGAAGACTGGTGGTTCAAACCCACCAGCCACTCCTCTGAAGGAAGGTTGGGCAATACTACTTCAGTAGTGATACTGCCTCAGAAACCCAAGGAGGGGCCACTATGAGTCGGGGCCAACTCGACAGCAAACAACAACAATCATTATTATCATTACCCAATATTATCATTAGTTTTCTTCTAAGCTTTCTCTGGTTTGGGAATAGAAGTGAGACACAACTTTTCAGGAAAGTTAACTGACATGCAACAAATAAATCAAGAAATATCAGAGTAAGAGACCTCAGAGCTCATTAACCACTTCCTCACTTCACACAGAGTAATCTGAGCCCCTGTCTCAAGTCAAGTCTCACAAAAGCAGAACCTGAGACAGGGATTTGGATGCACATGGTTTATAGAAGTGGTGCTCTTCAGGAGACACAGATGAGGCAGTAAGTGAAGCAGGATAGGGAAGTAGAGAGTGCTGAGCATAGCTGTGATCTTAGGTAGAGTCTGGCTTGATCTGAAGGGGTTTGGCTGTGGGCCTCCCCCAGAATAGGAGAGAGCTCTATCCTATCAGCAGTGGGTAATTCTCTGGAGAAAGGAGCAGCTGTGAAATGTGAGTTGTCAATGTTTGTTAACACTCAGGGGTGAATTCTCTGGAATGGGAATCTGGGCAGAGCCATAGCATCTGCTTTAGCCTCAGAGAAATGACTAGTACAAGGTGACACAAATCATTACAGCCCAAGCTTTGAGGGTCTTATTCAATGTTCTTTCCATTTCACAAAGCTACACTACACAAATTTGCTTCTCCGTGTTTTTGTTTGTTTTGTTTTGTTTGTTTGTTTCAGAATTTAGCTTCTCTGGTAAATGGGGATCCCAATAGGTGGAATCAACTTTTCTCTAGAAGAGCATCTAATTTCATTCGTTTTTTTCATTAATTTTATTTCCCTGAGGATTAGATATTTTAGTAATCTATGATAATCTAGAAGGAGCTGGGGCCACTCTCAAATCTATCTGGAATAGTCTTATGTCTCTTCAATAGGTAAATAGATATAGTTGTTGTTAGTTGCCTTCTAGTTGATTCTGATTCAAAATTACCCTATATGTGTAGACTAGAACTGCTCCATAGGATTTTCAAAGCTGTGACCTTTCAGAAGCAGATTTCCAGCCCTATTTTCCAAGATGCTTCTGGGTAGGCTTGAATTGCCAACCTTTTGGCTAGTACAGATGGATGATGGATGGATAGATAGATAGGTGGGTAGATTGATATAGGTAGATTTCTCTTACTGGTTCCATTTCTCTAGAGAACCCAGACCAAGCAGATTATAACCCTAGGAACCTGACTGTCCATCATTGGAGGACAGATATTGAAGTGTGAGCACAGCTGCAGATAGTGGGAGAAAACCCAGCCAGTCAGAGGACAGTGTCCAGAAAAGCTGTGGCTGAAGAAAGGGAGTGAACACAAGAGTTATATCAAGTGTAAATGAGTGGTGTCTAGCCAAATGGCAGCACTCTTAGCAGGGAAATGTAAACAGATTGCATGGGAGATTCATGACAGCCATACCAAAAAACAAACTCACTGCCCTCAAGTCGATTGATTCATAGCGACCTCTCCTTGGGTTTTCGAGATGGAGGGAGCTCTGGTGATGTAGTGCCTAAGACATTTGATTGCTAACCAGAAGGCTGACGATTCAAACCCACCAGCCACTCCTCAGAAGGAATGTTGGGCAATCTACTTTCATATTGATAGAGCCTCAGAAACCCAAGGAGGGGTCGCTGTGAGTCAGATTCCACTCGACGGCAGTGAGTTTGGCTTTGATTTTTATCTCTATGGAAGTAGATTGCCCAATCTTCCTTCCAAGCAGGACAGCCATCCAAACCAAAACCAAACTCACTGCCATCAAGTTGATTCAATTCATAGCAACCCCTCCTTGGGTTTCTGAGGCAGTATCACTATGGAAGTAGATTGTCCAACCTTCCTTCCGAGTGGCTGGTGGTTTTGACCATCAGCCCTCTGCTTAGTAATCAAATGCCTTAGGCACTACACCACCAGAGCTCCCAGGACCGCCATAGGGGAGTCAAAAGGCAGTAGTTATAATGTGGGACAGAATATCAGTCACAAGAGACCTAGCAAGCTCAAAGGACTGGAGACTCATGGACTGAGGATCAAGGAGAGGTTTGATTGCAGAAGAAAGGCAGGAACCTAGCTGGAAGCACCAGGACACAAGTTCTCATCAAGACCAGCAAAACAATAGCCTTGAGAGAGTCTCTTCTTGGTGAGATTTTCTCTCATCCCTTCTCATTGGTCCCAGATCAAGAGTAGCCTGGACTTCCAGGTGGCTGAGTGGAGTGGGACAAATGGAGAAATGAAGGGAGAAGAGTGGTCCACAGACCCTTGAGAGCAGACGCAAGATTCCAGCAATGATCTGGGACAAGAAGTCCACTTAGGGAACCAAGATTTGCAGGCATTGAAAGACTCAGGGTGGAAGTTTGTACCTTAATCTCTAGGAGCTCAATGCTGTTCCTTTCATTATCTGAGCCTATGTTTGCTGAATGTTCAGCAAATATGGATCTTAAAAATGATTAAAAGGAGCAAAATTCTATAGGGAAAACATACTATTAATCTTCAAATTTCCCTTCCATCTTCTTTTCAATAGCTGCTCTTTTCCAATAAAACAGGAAACCATGGTTTTGTTTATTTTAGCGTATTATGATTCTGATAAGGCCCCAAATCTTTAAATCAAATATATTCTTCAATGTCAAAAGGGCATGCAAAGAAATGTTTCCTAATGAAATATTTATCTTTTACCTGACAGTGATGATTTAGCTGGTGCTGATCTCTTCATCCTCTTTTCCATTTAAAAAAAAAAAAAAGTTGAACAAAATTACCTTCCTTGGAATAACAGCCCCTTTTAAAACCTGACTGCTTTGTCATTACCTCTGTAATCTCCCTTGGAGATCATGGGCTATTCATTTTCTCTCTGACTCCAATTTGCCTTTTGATATTTTTCTTTGGACTGTTCAAACAGCCCCCCGATTGCCCCACTCATCAGAGCGAGGCCTGAGAGCAAGCAGGAGCCCACTGACAAGGCATGTCACCCAGTGCTCTGGCAGCTCAGGCCCCTCTGTGCACTGTGAGGAGCTTTGAAAACGGTCTAAGCTCTTCTTGTTAAAGATTTCTCTCGCTCTTATCCCTGTGACATCTTTTATCTACATAACATGCGAGAGGCTGCAGTTTCGTAGACCTAAAAAAAAAAAAGTGGCTACTGAGCTGTTTAAAAAAAGGAAAATCTTAGAAAAAGAATGGCTGGAAACATGACAGAATTACATGTGGACCCTCAAAGCCCCGTGTACAGCTGCCCAGGGTGTTCCCTGAATGTTGAGGGGAACATGCAGGTTGAGGAGTGAGGGAGCCTGAAATGCTGTCCCCACGGGTCTGAATAGAACCAGAGTGGGTGCCTTTTGCCCATATGCATATTATGGATTAAATTGTATACCCTAAAGTGTTGGAATCCTAACCCCTACACCTGTTCATGTCATTCTGTTTGGAAATAGGTTTTTTGTTACATTAATTAGATCATACTCAAGTAGGGTGGGTTCTAAATCGAATCAATTCTGAGTTCTTTAAAGAGCAAATTAGATACAGAGACATGGGTACCTACTACAAAAGAGATGCCATGTGAGGACCTACACACCAAGGAACCAAGAAATGCCCGGGGCTACCAGTAAGGAAGGAATCCACACGGCCAAGACCCTGATTTGGACATGCAGCCTCCAGAACTGTGAGAAATGTAATGTTTGTTCTTTAAAGCCACCTCCTTTCATTATTTCTATTACAGCACTAGGGAACTAAGACAACACACAAAGATGCCATCTGGGTTGGCAGCAACTTTGGGTTCATAGTGAATAGTTTTTTCCTGATGTTGAGTTAGGGTCGGTGGGTAGATACATTGTTGTGTGTTTTTCTGATTATGTTGAGTTGTTTCTGCTTTCTTTGGTTGGGTGTGTTTTGTTTTTTGTTTTTTTTTTTCATTTCACCTGTGTGATTTCCACTCAGTGGCATTTCATCTCTGATGGTTAAGAGGAGGCACAGCACAAACAAGAAATCTCTCACGCTTCTCTCTGCCTCTCCTCTTACACAGCCCCTCAAAAAGAAATTCCTTTTTAACTGTGTTTAATCAGTGATGTGGATCCAACCTCACTTACTTAGTTTTTCCTAGATTTTGAATGCACAACCACATCCCAACTCATTAGTGACAAGAAAGCTGAGCTGTCAAGCATCGTTTACACTCCAGTAAAGGGGTCTGAATTAGAGCAAGGTCCAGGATCCACACACAAGCTGAGTTGCCTTTTTCTTTGCTTTTAAGCTTTATTGATCTCAGGAAGAACTGAAGGCCTGTTGAAAAAAGGTGTGAGAATCAGCTCAACATACTAATTTATGTATTATTTATGGACTTAAAGAAGCTGAGACTCCTGGTAATAAAGAAAAATGAATTCATGCAATAGAACTGCCATTGTATTCAATCCCAACATCAGACACATTTCACACAGGAACTGTGCAATCCTGGAGAATGGAATACTGGGGAAAAAATGTGGAATTCAAAATCAGACAGCATGTGCATGAGTACCAACTCTGCCATGTAACCCAGAGTGTGTTACCAGACCCCTGTAAGTCTCAGCTTTCTAGTGGAAAGGATAATCTAGTTACAGGGTTGTTGTGAGGTTTAAACAAAGTGTATGGATTTCAAAATGGTTACAAATGTCTGTTGTAGGTATCCTGTGTGAGGAGAGGCATGTATCCAGCAACTACATGTCTTGTCACAGAACATCACCTTTTTTGACCAAAGACCCAATGGGAAAAGGCAACTGTAACAGCACTAAAGAATGAACCCATTTTTACTGCAATAAGATATAAGAAGAAAGACTTGCTCCACTAGCTCAGGGCACAGCTCTCTTGTTTTCCCACACACCCTCCAAATAATAATAATAATAATAATAGTAATAAACTTTACTCAATCATCCACCTTCCATATAATCAATAATAAGTCCAGTATTTTTCCTAATAATTGTAGCCTCAAAGTAATGGTCAATTTAGCTTTCATGTTCAACAAAGAGAGCATTGATCTCTGAACAGCCCACTCTTACCCTGGTTTCTTGCTACCACCAATGAGGCTATTGATGTCTGGTTATCCACAACTTGAAATGACCCATCCACCCCTTGGTCCTCTGAAGGAGGATGGTTGACTTCATTGCCAAGTTTAGCTAAGGATGTCGACTGCCAACACAGGTTTTCAGGATGGTAATTCTTAGCTGATATTCTTTCTCTCCCTACCCAGATACACTGCAGATATTAGGTGCTGTCTATCAGCTCTGGTAGCATAGTGCCTAAGGCACTTGACTGCTAACCAGAAGGCTGGCGGTTCAAATCCATCAGCCACTCCTCGGAAGGAAGGTTGGGCAATCCTACTTCCGTAGTGATACTGCCTCGGAAACCCAAGGAGGGGTGGCTATGAGTCAGAGCCAATTCAATGGCATATAACAACAACATCAGAATTAGTTCAAGTAGCAAGAACCCTCTGATCCTTTTCAATTTCCTGCTATCTACACACCTTGGGAGCTCTGGTAGCGTGGTACCTAAGGCACTTGACTGCTAATCGGGAGGCTGGTGGTTCAAACCCCCCAGTCAATTGTAGTCGATGCTGTAAGAACATTCAAGTTAGACTATTCTGATTACTGTTTTGACTCTGCTGTACATTATGGCATTCACATCCACCTTGTCTCTGTTGATTAAGTGCTGCCACTTGGTCCCTACCACCCTGAGGTCCAATCAGTTGCATTGAAATTGTTGTTGTCATGTGCCGTCGAGTCAAACCTGACTCATAGCGACCCCTCCTTGGGTTTCCGAGGAAGTATCACTATGGAAGTAGGATTGCCCAACCTTCCTTAATTCAGTTAGGGCAGTTCCAACTGCCGAATCTGACTTACATAAAATCACAGTAGTCTTTGAAGTGCTGGGGCTCCCTTCACAAATTTGTTCCTCACTATTGTGGTAAAAGGTATGTCCTCTAGGCACTTTATGGGTGGGTTTGACTCCAACCTGATAAATCCATTTTAACATGACAATTTCCCTAATGGATACCCTCTTCAACAGTACACCAAGGCAAGTCTGGCATTTCAACTTGATTTGGTGTAGGCCACTCCTTAATCCATGCTTCAATGAGCCAACCAAATAAACTATTTTAAGCTTTTCCAGCCTCTGGGGCTGAAACACTGATTGAAGAATCTATGCTACTTGTTTTGTTTCTCTAGACAACCTAGCCTAAGACAGGTATCTCACTGAATATTTGTGTGTATTTTGCATGAGAGATGAAATCACTGGGAAACTGTCCTTTTGGGGGTGGAGATAGGAAGAAGATGGGGTTGGAATGGGGAAGGGGTGGGGAGGGGAGGGACATAATGAGACAGGGTTGGGCAGAGAACAGGGAAAGGAATAGAAGGGGGCTGGTAGAGTAGGCGAGGGTGTGGCTCCCTGAAGATAATCAAGATAGCTGTCATTTGAGGACTATCACTTTTGTTATGATATACATTGGATTTCAAAGGCTGAAGAAAAAACTTGATTGCCCTCTAAGGTGTGTGTTGTTGTTGTCATGTGCCCTAAAGTCAGACCAGACTCATAACGACCCCTCCTTGGGTTTCCGAAGCCCCTCCTTGGGTTTCTGAGGCAGTATCACTATAGACATGAGTTTTGAGGCTGAGCCTCTGGTGTTTAAAACCCAGCGAGATGCACCTGTTGCATTGGTAACAGCCCAGCTTATACACTGAGACAGACTAGGAAGAAGGAAGAGGCCGTCCACTTCTGAAAGAATTGGCCAGGGAAAACCTTATG
>NW_006922612.1:74275-78357 GCF_000298275.1 Orycteropus afer afer
ATGTTGTCAGAAGGGACCATTCCCTGGAGAAGGATGTCATGCTTGGTAGGGTGGAGGGTCGACGAAAGAGGGGGAGGCCTTCAAGGAGATGGATTGATACGGTTGCTGCGATGATGGGCTCAAGTATAGCAGGGATTGTGAGGCTGGCGCGGGATTCGGCAGTGTTTCGTTCTGCTGTGCATGGGGTCACTATGAGTCAGAAACGACTCGACGGCACTTAACAACAACAATCACTATGGAAGTAGATTGCCCAACCTTCCTTCCGACGAGTGGCTCATGGGTTTGAACCACCAGCCTTCTGGTTAGCAGTCAAATGCCGTAGGCACTATACTACCAGAGCTCCCTATGACTATTATGATAGCAAAGGCCAATTGGAAACCATTAGAACTGGCCCAATCTAGGAAAAGAGTAAATCAAAGCAATACCACGTTCCTGGAGGGATTGCAAAGATTACTGCCATGATCAAGGATTTAAAGAATGCAGGGGTAGTGATTCACACCACTTCTCCATTCAACTCACCTATTTGCCCTGTGCAGTGAACAGATGGATCTTAGAGAATGACAGCAAATTACTGAAAACTTAACCAGGTGGTGACTCCAATTGCAACTGCTGCTCCAAATGTGGTTTCATTGCTTGAGCAAATTAATACATCTCTGCTAACTGGTATACAGCTACTGTTCTGGCTAATACCTTTTTCTCCATACCTGTCTTGAAGGACCACTAGAAGCAGTTTTCCTTCATCTGGCAAGGACAGCAATACGCTTTCACTGTCCTACCTAGGAAATATATCAACTATCTAGCCCTACATCATAATTTGGTCTTCAGGGACCTTGATTACCTTTCCCTTCCACAAGACATCACACTGATCAATGTATGATTAATGTACCTAGTAAGAAAGAAGTGTCAATGGTTTAGACTTATTGGTAAGACATTGTGTGCTAAAAAAAACTCACTGTCATTGAGTTGGATCTGACTCATAGCAATCCCTCCTTGGGTTTCCGAGTCTATATCACCACGGAAGTAGATTACCCAACTTTCCTTCCAAGGAGTTGCTGGTGGGTTTGAACTGCAAGACTTCTGGTTAGCAGTCAAATGCCTTAGGCACTATGCCACTAGAGATCCTATTTGTGTGCTAGAGGATGGGAAATTAACCTGACAAAAATTCAGGTGCTTTCCACCTCAGTGAAATTTCTAGTAGTCCAGTGGTATAAAGTATGTTGAGACATTCCTTGTAAAGTGAAAGATAAATTGTTTCATCTGGTCCCACCTACACTTTTAAAAGAGAGACCATACCTGGTGAGCCTCTATGGACTTCAGAGGCAATATATCCCTCATATGAGTGTGCTACTCTGGCCTATTTGTCAAGTGATTAAAAAAGCTGCTAGTTTTGAATGGACCCAGAACATGGAAGGGTCTACAACAGATTTAGGTTGCCATGCAAGCCACTCCACCACTTGAACCATATGATCCAGCTGATTCAATGGTGCTTGAAATAATAGTCTCAGATGGAGATGTTGTTTGGAGTCTTCAGCAAGCTCCTATTGATGAATCACAGCACTAACTCTTAGGATTTTGGAGAAAAGCCCTGTCATCCTCTGCAGATAACTATTCCCCTTTTGAGAAATAGCTTTTGGCTATTTACTTGGACTTGTAGAGACTGAATGCTTAAACATAGGCCACCAAGTCACATGTGACCAGAGCTGCCTATTATGAACTGGGTGTTGTCTGACCCACAGAGTCATAAAGTGAAACATGCATAGCAGCACTCCATCATTAAATGGGAGTGTTATATACAAGCTTGAGCTCGAGCAGGACCTGAAGGCACAAGTAAGTTACATGAAGAAGTAGCACAAATACCCATGGTCTCCATTCCTGTCACATTGCCTTTCCTCTCCCGGTCTGTACCTATGGCTTCATGGGGAGTCCATAAAGGATCAGTTGACTGAGGAGCAGAAAATTCATTCCTGATTTACAGATGGTTCTCTGTGATACTCAGGCACCACTCAAAAATGGAAAGTGGCAGCACTCATAGCGACCCCTCCTTGGGTTTCCGAGTCTATATCACCACGGAAGTAGATTACCCCTTTCTGGGACCTCCCTTAAAGACAGCAGTGAAGGGAAATCCTCCTATTGGGCAGAACTTTGAGCATTACACCTGGTTGTTCACTTTCCTTGGAAAGAGACAGCCAGAAGTGCAATTGTAAACTGATTCATGGGCTGTGGCCAATGGTCAGGGACTTATAAGAAACATGATTGTAAAATTGGTGACAAGGAGGTATGGAGAAGAAACATGTGGATAGACCTCTCTGAATGGGCCCAAAAATTGAAGACATGTGTCTCATGTGAATGCTCATCAAAGGGTGACCTCAGCAGAGGAGGATTTTAACATTCAAGTGGATAAGATGATACATTCTGTGTATACTAGTCAATCTCTTTCCCCAGCCACTCCTGTCATTACTCAATGAGCTCATGAACAAAGTGGCCATGGGAGCAGACATGGAGGTTATGCATGGAGTCAGCCACATGGACTTCCACTTACTGAGGCTGAATTGGTTACAGCTACTGCTGAGTGCCCAATCTGCCAGCAGCAGAGACCAACACTGGGCCCACAATATGGCATAATTCCTCAAGATCAGCCAGCAAACCTGGTGGCAGTTTGATTATATTGGACAGCTTCCATCATGAAAAAAGCAACATTTTGTTCTCACTGGAATAGACACTTACTTACTCTGGATACAGATTTACCTACCCTGCACACAATTCTTGTGCAAAAAGTACTATCTATGGACTTACAGAAAGCCTCACCCACCATCATAATATCCCACACAGAATCACCTTGGGTCAAGGGACTCACTTCACAGTAAAGGAAGTACGGCAATGGGCTCAAACTCATAGAATTCACTGGTCTTACTGTGTTCCCCATTGTCCTGAAACAACTGGCTTGACAGAAGGATGGAATGGTAAGAATGAAATCGCCTTCTAAAAACACAACTATGGCACCAGCTAGATGGCAATACTGTGCAGTTTGGGGCAGTCCTCTCCAGGAAGATTGTATATGCTCTAAATCAGTATCCATTATAAGATACGATTTCTCCCATAGCCAGGATTCATGGGTCCAGGAATCAGGCAGTAGAAATGAGAGTGACACCATTCACCATTATCCCTAGTGACTCACCCATGAAATTTTAGCTTGTTGTCTCTTGAACCCTATGCTCTGTGGGTCTAGGGGTCTTAGTACCAAAGGGAGGAAAGCTCCCATCTGGAGACATAATATTGATTCTATTGAACTGGTAATTAAGAATGCCAGCCAGACACGTTGGGCTCCTCATGCCTCTAGAACAACAGGCAAAGAAGATAGTTACCATATTGGCTGGTGTGATTGATCTTGATTTTCAAAGGGATATCAAATTAATACCCCATAATGGAGGTAAATATGAGTATGTCTGGAATACAGGAGTTCCCTTAGGTTGTCTCTTAATACCATGCACTGTGATTAAAGTCAATGAAAAACTATAGCAGCCCAATTCCAGAATGACTACTAATGGCCAGAACCCTTCAGGAATGAAAGTTTTGGTCACCCTACTAAGCAAAAAACCATCACCAGATGAAGTACTTGCTAAAGGCAAAAGGAATACAGAATGGTTGATGGAAGACAGTGGTTCTAAATACCAGTTAGGACCACGTGAGCAGTTGCAGAAACAAAGACTGTAATTGTTATGAGTATTTCTTCCTTGTTTTATTATACATGTATGTGTGCATTTATATATTTATATATTTGTTTTCTTTCCTACCTCATCCCATTACTTACAAAAATTTAAGATATAAATGAGGCTAGGGCATTTGTGGTTGTACACATGTTAGTTGTATCATGTTAGACATGGGTATGGTTTTATAATTGTCTTTATTTAGAGATTATATATGGGCAAAGTATTGAATGACGCAGGAAACATCAAGAGAAGATGGCAGGAATACACAGAGTCACTGTACCAGAAAGAACTGATCGATCTTCATCCATTTCAGGAAGTGGCATATGATCTAGAACCAATGGTAATGAAGGAAGAAGTCAAAGCTGCAATGAAGGA
>NW_006922612.1:79747-88260 GCF_000298275.1 Orycteropus afer afer
GGGATCGGGCAGTGTTTCGTTCTGCTGTGCATGGGGTCGCTGAGTCAGAAATGACTCGACGGCACTTAACAACAACAACATAATGGTTTAAAGAGATGTATATAAAGTGTATGTGAGCTGCTGTATGGAAAGTGAATTTGTTTTGTAAATTTTCACCCAAATCACAATAACAATTAAAAAAAAGAGGGGAGGGAAATATGTGTAGATGCCAAGTTGACAAGGGGTGGACTATGACAGTTAATGTTATGTGTCACCTTGGCTAAGCTCTGATTCTCAGTGGTTTGGCAAACATTGGACTGATTGCTTTTCCATAATGTAGTATAATTTAATCACCTCTGCGAGGTGATGTAATCTGATGTGATCAGTTAATCAGTTGTAAGAAGCATTTCCTTAGGGATGTGGCCTGAATGCAATATGTATGGACGTTTAGACAAAGCTCACTGGCTTGCTCTTAACCTTGCATCCAACTCATTATCATCTGACCTCTGGTTCTTGGGATGTGAGCTGACAACTGCCACTTGACCTGAGATATTAGAATATACCAGCTCCTGCAACTCTCCAACCCAGCAGTTTGCCATCCGACCTGCTGATTCACCCTGCCATCTGACTTGCCAATTTTGGTTTCATCAGCCTCTGCAACCACATGAGTCAGGAGAAGCCTCCAGCCTGATGCCTGATCCATGGATTTGGGACTTGCCAGACTTTACAACTGTGAGAAAATAAGTTTCTGTTTCTTAAAACCACCCATTTATGGTATTTCTGTTTTAGCAGCACTAGAGCACTAAGACAATATCTTACTACAAATAGAACATTTATTGAAAGCTTATTATATATGCCAATGTGCTCAATATTTTATACCTTATCTCATTTAATTCCCACAACCACTTGATATAGATATTGTGATCTCCATTTTACAAAACAGAGGAAATTGAGACTCTAAGAGGGTAAACAACTCATCCTATGGCATACAACTTGTTGTTGGCAGAGTCAAATTTATCTATCCAGTTTCACCCCTGACTGGAGCCCCACCCGCCCAGCACTCAGTTCCACACTACTTTTCTATATATTACTATGCCAAGACTTCATAGTAGTTATTAGACTTCTCATAAAATAACTCATTTCATTCCCACAAAAACCTTATGAGGCAGGTACTATTATTATCCCTATTTAACAGATTCAGAGACTGAGACAAAGTGAGTTTAGGTCACACAGCTGGAAAGTGGTAGGGCAGAGATGCAAATCCAAGTAGTGTGAGATTCTTTAGGCTATATGACTCCTACCCAGCATAGCTCCTATAAGAAGGGAATTCTCTCTCTCCCAAAACCCTACTCCTAGCAGAGAGGTAGGAGCTCTGATGGCATAGTGACTAAGGCACATGACTGCTAACCAGAAGGCTGGTGGTTCAAACCCACCAGCCAGTCCTCAGAAAAAAGGTTGGGCAATCTAATTCTGTAGAGGTATCACCTCAGAAACCCAAGGAGGGGTCACTATGAGTCAGGACTGACTTAACAGCAGTGAGTAGAGCAGAGAGGTAACAATTTCTGTGGGATGGGGTATGGAGACACAAGACTGTTATGCCTATGTGATCTGAGAATGGGATTTCCTAATGGGTCTTTTTCTAAGAGGATGATGGTGGTGGTCAGCGATACCAAGGAGGGAAGCAATGCAGGACAACTGCATGTGTATCATGATTCCTGAGTCCCTTGGCACAAATGCCTCCTCAACCCCTTAAAGACACACTCTTTTGAATCCTGAAGACTTTTCTGAGGCTGAGAGCCACCAATTAAAATGCAAATGCCTCTGGGAACTATACCTCCTCAAGTACCACTTCAGCAGAGGTCAAATTTATGGAGCTGACATCTTGTCAGAGACACACAGCCTCACTTTCACTGTTCTCCTCTCAGCTGCTCCCAGTGGGCTGAGCCCAAAAAATGGCTCTCTCTAGCTGTGGGATGAACTAATCATAGGAGCAGAGCTTGGTGCCCTGACGTGGTGCAGAGCCTGACCTGCTGAGAAAGAAGGCACAGAGGCAGCTAGTCCCTGGGCGAAGGCTGAGTTGCTAAGATCAGGATTTTTGGGATAAATGAGTTTCCAAGGCTAGGTGGAATGTGGGCCGAGAGCAAAGTAGTCTCTACACTAGCATTTCCTCATGGGGCAGTACGTTGTCCAAACCTGTAGTGGACACTGTTTGTGTCCTGCCAGACACTTTGACATTCACTTCCACATGCCATGGGCTGCTTACTGGGACTGAATAAGCAGTTTAATTGAGGCTGTGTATCGGAGGCCTTTTTTTTTTTTTTTTTTTCCTGCTGATCTTAGGGGCATACTCAGTAGCACATAAGATAAGCTGGAAGATTCAGGGAGCTAATGCCCCCAGCAGTAGCCCTCAACCAGTGTTGAATGGGGAGTTGGTGAATCAACACTCAGCTCCCTTGCCTCCTCAGTTGGGATACCTCTTGGAAAGTCCTACACTGTCTTCTAACATTTTTCAGCAAAATTGAGCTCCAGGTACCTTCAGTGGAGTCAGCCTTTACTGGTTTCCTGCCCTTCTCTGTCTCACTTCCCCCACTCTTCTATGATGATTCCTTGGGTGATTTTCCAGATAAACCATGTGCATTCAAATTCTTGTCTTGGGGTCTGCTTTGTGGGACAATTATTTTGAATCTTTAATGTTACTTGGAATTTCCCCCCTCTTATTGTCTTTGTATTCTTGGCTGATTTGGAGCTATTTGTCACAATTCCTTCTCAAACTTCTCCTTGTTTGTACTTTGTATGGCTGCTTATATAATCCTGAGTGTATAGTATATAGGAGAACATGTAGAAATAGACTGTGGAGATATAGGAGCAAAGAAACACTGACAGATCAAATCAGAGCTCTTATATTTATTTTAATTCTCATATTTATTCTGAAAAAATCTTAACCTTATAATTTCTATACTGGCTCTGGCCAACAATTCAATGAATAATCACTGAACACATTGAAACACTATGGGTGATACAAAGCATAAGACAGAGTTCTTTACCCCCCTGAGAAATTTATTAGCAGATTGAGAAAACAAGACTGTGCACATAAAAATAACTCATAAAGCAAGGTGGCAATATTGAATTGATGCCATCTGACTTTAAATTACAAGGAGCAGTGGAATAAGTCTAATTTCTAGATATTCCATCGAAAAAGTTCTGAAAGAATTCCATTTCCTTTTCTAACTGCAAAGCAAATAGCTTTCCATCAGAAGAGTCCCTGGCTGGTTCTGCAAATGCATCAGCATTAGAGTTTTATTGACAGACAAAATATATGATGTCTATAATAGATTTCTCTCAGAGGCATCAAAAAATACCTCACCAATCTGACAAGGTACTTCAGAATCCCAACAAATGGAGTTACTTCTTTGTGTGAATCATTTACACATAGAGTGGAGAGGTCCTATTAACATAAAAATAAGTTTTCAAGAAATTATGCCTGATTCTAAGAATTAGCAGCAAAGATCCCAGAATCCTTGAATCTCAGAGCTGAAAGAGACCTTAAGGCCTTTCCAGCCCAACCATGTCTCCCATACGTGACCATCCAACTGGCCAGCTACAGTGACCTGAAGCTCACGCCTAGAAGAAACCCTTTTGTTTTCATTGTTGTTAGCTGCTGTCAAGTTGGCCTCCAAATAATCAAGATCCCATGCACAACAGAACAAAATGCTGTCTGGTCCTGTCTAACACTATGGACCACAATGGTCCCTTTCTTTATGAGGCATCCTTAATCAGTAGAAAGTCTTCTCTAGTAGAGAAGAATCTGGTGCAGTCATAAGGAAAGGCACTTTGGGAGTGATGGTCAGTCCCTTAGGACACTAGGATAAAAACATTTCTACAAAGAGAGTAGAAGGCCACCATAAACACCAGGAAAGCAGAGAACTCCTCCCCAGGTAGATTAAGATAAAGGATGTATGCCTTCATCCTAGATATAAATCAGTGCTGGTGAAGAATGTTTTTTGTTTATTTTTAACTTTGTTGTTATTGTTTAAAATATACACAACAAGAGATACATCATTTCAACAGTATCTACATGTACAATTCTTTGCCACTGATTACATTTTTCAAGTTGTACAATTGTTTTCACCACCCTTTTCCAAATTATTGTACCATCATTATATAAACTCACTGCCCAAAGCTCCTTGTTTAACCTTTGGAGTTAATGTTATCAATTTGATCTCATATAGATAATTCTTCAGGAGCTCTGGTAGTGTAGTGCCTAAGGCACTTGACTGCTAACCAGAAGGCTGGCAGTTCAAACCCACCAGCCACTCCTCGGAGGGAAGGTTGGGCAATCTACTTCCATAGTGATATCGCATTCAGCAACCCAAGGAAGGGTCGCTGTGAGTCAGGTCTGACTCAACAGCACATAACAACAACAATAGATAATTCTTTAAAAGAGCACAATGCTCAAGACAGAGATAGCTCTGAATATGTGTCCCTCAAATATTCTCCATCCGTGTCCCAGGAATCTGTTCTATAGAACTAAGAAAAGGAATTGATCTGAAAACATTTGAAGGCCAGACATTCTGAGATAAGCTAAAAGAGGTATAACCACTTGTAGTGAGTTTGGAAGGGACCTCAGGAGGAGCAGATAAAAAAGGCAATGGCAGAGAAAAGGCAAGAACAATCTTAATCTTCAGAGAGAGAAAGTTGTTTGTAGGGGTTGAAGTTCACAGGAAGAAGGTGGTTACCATTAATAGACAAGTCTTCACTTACAATCCTTTATTAAGCATCTACTGTTGCTGTTGTTGCTGTTAGGTGTGCCCAGTCCATTTTAATTCATAATGATTCCATGTGACTAAGTAGAACTCCCCATAAAGTTTCTTAAGCTTTAGTCATTAGGAACCACTACTAATTTGCCAGTTTGCAGTAGAATGGTGGTTTGTGTGTTGCTGTAATACTGGAATCTATTGCTGTTAGAATTTCAAACATTAGCAAGGTCACCCATGATGAAAAGGTTTTAGTGGCATTTCCAGACTAAGACACAATTGGAAGAAGGACCTGGCAATCTATTTCTGAAAAAGTACCCATTGAAAACCTTATGAATAGCAGTGCAGCATTGTCTGATACAGTGCCTAAGGATGGAGTCCAGAATACAACTGGAGAAGAGCTGACTCCTTAAAGTAGTATCACTCACCTTAATGTCAGGGAGGGAGTAAAGTTTGGGGACTTTCATTTGCTGATGTGACGTGACTTGAAATGAGAAGAAATCGCTATAAACATCCTTTAATAATCAGAACATGGAATGTATGAAGTATGAATCAAGGAAAATTGGAAATTGTCAAAAGTGAAATAGAATGCTTGAATATCAATATCCTAGGGATTAATGAGCTGAAATTGGCTGGTACTGACCATTCTTAATTGAACAATCATATGGTTTATTATTCTAGGAATGACAAATTGAAGAGGAATGACCTTCATACATTGCCTACAAGAACATTTCAAAGTCTATCCCGAAGTACAATGATGTCAGTGATAGGATAATATCCATGTTTACAAGGAAAACTAGTTCAAATTTATGCATGAACTAGTAGTGCCAAAGATGAAGAAATTAAAGATTTTTACCAATTTTTACAGCCTGAAATTGATAAAACATGAAATAAAGACGCATTCATAATCACTGGTGATTAGAATCCAAAAATTGGAAACAAAGAAGAAGGGTTAGGATTTGGAAAATATAGCCTTGGAGATAGAAATGACCTGGAGATCACATGATAGAATTTTGCAAGACAAATTACTTATTCATTAGAAATACCTTTCTTCGACAACATAAATGGCAAGTATTTACATGGACCTCACTGGATGGAATAATTAGGAATCAAATTGAATACATTTGTGGAAAGAGATAACAAAGAAACACAATGTCATCAGTTAAAATAAGGCCAGAAGCTAACTGTGGAAGAGACCACCAATATGCAAGTTCGAGTTGAAACCGAAGAAAATTAAAACAAGCCCATGAAAACCAAAGTACAACCTTGAGTATATCCTACCTGAGTTTAGGGGTCATCTAAAGAATAGATTTGATGCATTGAACATTGATGACTGAAGTCCAGACAAGCTGTAGGATGACATCAAGGACATCATAAATGAAGAAAGCAAAGTCATTAAAAAGGAAAGAAAAAAACAGCAAAATGGATGTCAGAAGAGACTCTGAAACTCGTTTTTGAATGTAGAACAGCTAAAGTGAAAGGAAAAACAATAAGAGCTGAAATATTTCTAAGGGCAAATCGAAAATACAAAGTAAGTATTATAATGAAATGTACAAGGATCTGGAGTTAGAAAACCAAAAAGGATTTCTCAAAACGAAAGAACTGAAGAAAAAATTCAAGCCTCAAGTTGCAATATTGAAGAATTGTATGGGCAAAAACTTAAATGACGGCTGGAAGCATCAAAAGAAGATAGAAGGGAGGTGGAGATATGGTGGCATCCTGCTAACACACCCCATCCAATCCCTCTACAACACAGACCCAGAAAAACTGAGTGAAACAGATACAAATAATCATCCTAGAATTCTGAGCATCTAATGAGAAGGTCAAGTATTAGATTGAGGGCAGATAGGAAAAGGAGATGGAAGGAGGTCAGTGACTACCGGGGAGAGAAAAGAAGCTGGACAGGCCAAAAAGTAGCTGTAACAAACACAGAGGAAAATGGGATGTGGGGCGGGGGGGAGGGGAAGGGAGGCAGACCTTCACAGAATCCACACAGTGTTAAAGACAGAGGGTAGACAGATCAGGAGGATTTCAAGGTGAGCTAAAGCCTGTGGGAGCTGGGAGAGGAACATACAGGGAAGCGGGTAGACTTCCAGTAGCACAAGAAGCTACGGAGTGAGTAAGGGAAAAGGAGTAGAAGGATTCACCCCTTTTAAACCAAACCCCAAAACAGACCCACTGCTGCAACCCTTTTCAGAAGTAATTGGAGGAGTTTCAGGGTTTGTGGATCTTTTCAGAGGAGAGCTGCCTCATCTTTCTCCTGCAGGGTGGTTGGTGGGTTCAAGCTGACTGACAACAGAACACCACATTCAGCATACCACTCCAAATAGACAGTTCCAGGGGCTGCAGCTATCCCTTCCCATGCCTGCATCACTGGCTGATCTTTCTCACACTAAGAACAAGAGATACACACCTTGGAGGTCTCCTCTTGTGCCAGGCTCCTTTCACATACACAGGCACACACTCTGTTGGATCAGCAGATTCTGCCACAATCTCCTGCTCCCAACAGAACTAAAAAAGTCTCTCCTCCTCAATTACCTTATCTTCCCCTTATTTTTTGCCTTTCCTTTTCCCCAATTTTTCTTCCTTTTCATCTGTTGATTTCTCCCTTTTCCTCTTCTTCCATTTTTACCAATCTTCCATCTCACCCATCCCACTTTTTTCTTTCTCTTTTTTTTTCCTTTTTCTCTATCTTTTATCTTTTATTATTATTCTATCTTTCCCTCTTTTCCATCTCTTCTTCTTCTCCATGGTTTTCTTTCTCACTCTCTCTTTTTACTGCCCTATCTAATATGAGGAAGATATTAACTTTCCACCAGTCAGCCATATCTACTACATGGACAACCTCACCCAATTTATGGCCACACCAACAGCTCTTGTGCTATGGGATCAATGACAGATGGTGGACAACAGCTGTTCATCCCAACTGCAGGTCCTCCTCACAACAGAGACCTGCACTCACATTCCCGCCACTCACATTCCCACCAACCTAGAGACAGCTAGGGAGTGACTTAGTGCTGCCAATCTAACAACCAAAAAAAGCATACCTGCCCCATACATTGGCTATATTAAAACAAAACAAAATTAAAGAAGAGGATGAAACAATCACCACATAACCAACAAATAAAGACAGCAACTTCAAAAAGTCTTAGAGACAACAGAAAACTTCAATTCAAACAAAGAAACAGAACAAGACAGCAGAAGCAAGTGTCCAAACTAAAGAACTGGGAAATCTCCCAGTTCCAAGAAAGAACAGGTAATAGAACTACTTGAGAAGGAATTCAAACCAACCTTCCAAGAGCTTGAGGAAACCATAAAGAGAAACAAGGAGAAGACAGACAATACCCTTGAAGGAATCACGAAAATCATATAAGAGCAAAATGACAACAGGAAAAACAATTAGAAATCATACAAAAACAGCCATGAGAAATCCAGAAGGTGAACACTAAACTTACAGAGATAGATAACACATTGGAAGGACAAAAGAGTAGAGTTGAACTGGCTGAAAAAGATATTTTCCAGCTAGAAGACAAATCCCTTGACACCATTTTGTATGAAGAAAAAAAAAAGAACAGAGAAAATTATCAAAGATTTGCTAGCAGAAAATTTCATTAATATCATGAAAGACAAAAAGATATACATCCAAGGCGGGGCAAGATGGCGGACTAGGCAGAAGGATTGCACAACCCTCTTCAACAAAGAAAAGGGAAACCAAGTAACACAGACACAGAAGATAATCTTGGACCCCTGAGCCTTGAAGGAAAGGATGCAGAATTGGAC
>NW_006922612.1:115570-134745 GCF_000298275.1 Orycteropus afer afer
GGGACCATAGTCACAGAGGACATCAAGCTCAAATGGTATAACATACTATAAAAAAACATTTTTCCACCTCCTACTTTGGCAAGTAGCAACTGGGATCTTAAAAGCTAGCAAGCTGTCATCTAGATGCAATGATGGGTGTCTCCTTGTCCAGAGCAAAGAAGAATGAGGAAAACCAAAATTCATGGAAACAATTAGTCCTAGTGAGTGGTACAGCAACCAATCTGCAGCCTATACAACTATGAGACCAGAAGAACTAGATGGTGCCCGGCTACCACTGTCATCCCCTTGGAATAGGATCTATGTAGGAGATTCTTGATGGAGAGGAAGAACAATATGGAACAGGGCTCAAAATCATTTGGAGCGAAAAAAAGGGGGGGGGAGGGACCAGGTTTGCTGGTCCGATGGAGTCTGGTGGAACCACTGAGACTATGACCCCTAACTGCCCTTCAGGTCTGGAATTGAATCCACACCTGTGGTTTCCAGCCAAACAAAAGACAAGCATATGTGTTGAACTCTTACCTGAGGTAGATACACTCCTTGGAGAGAACAATCATGAGAGAAAGAAGGGCTGCTTATTATGCACAGGGAGATAGCTTAGGGGGCAGGAGTACATGGAGGAATGGACACTGTGAAGAGGTAACTATCAGGAGGAAGTGGTAGGGGAGCTGTTGCATTGTGGTAAACTGTGCTCAATGTCATGAGACAAAGTATGTGTGAACTGCTGTATGGAACGTGAATTTGCTTTGTAAATCTTCACCCAAATCACAATTAAAAAAAAAAAAAAGTTTACAAGTGGCCACCTAGAATGCAACTATGGGTCTCTCCCCATCTGAAGCATAGAAGAGTGAAGAAAATCAAAGACATATGGAAACAATTAGTCCAAGGCACAATAGGACATGAGAACCTCAGTCTATGTGACCATGAGACCAGAAGAACTAGTTGGTGCCCAGCTACCAATACAACCCCACAAAAAGGGGTCAAAATTGGAGATCCTAGATAGAGTGGATAGAAAAATGTGGAACAAAATTCAAAAATATTATAAAAATGAGCAGATTTACTGGACAGATGGTTGTTGTTGTGTGCTGTCAAGTCAGATCCGACTCACAGCAACTCATAGCAACCCCCTCCTTGGGTTTCTGAGGCAGTATTACTACGGAAGTAGATTGCCCAACCTTCCTTCTATATGGTCAGATAAAGACTGGTGAAACACCCAAGACTATGGCCCCCAGTTACCCTTTGGGCTTGCAAGTGGACTCACTCCTGTGAGTTAGCTCTCAGCCAAACAATAGACAGGCCTATGAGCTGAACACCTACCCCAGGGAGATGCACTCCTTATGACAGTCAACTCTGAGAGACTGGAGGGTCAGCATTTTCACAGGGGAGAATCTAGACACACAGGAATTAATTGGTAAGAAGCACACAGCTAACCACAGGGAGGAAGTAAAAGGAGAACTGTCCCATTGTGAGGACTGTAATCAGTCCCATGAAACAAAATGTGTATGAACTGTTGAGTGTACAATGAACATGCTTTGTAAATTTGCGCCAAAATCACAATTAAAAATTTTTTTAAAAAAAGGAGGGAAAACACAGAATCATTGTACCAAAAGGAATTGGTTGATATTTAATCGTTTCAGGATAAAGAACTAATGATACTGAAGAAAGAAGTCTATGCTATACTGAAGCATTGACAAAAAAAAAAAAGGTTTCCAGGAATTGACAGAATGAATGCCAATTCAGATGTTTCAACAAACAGATGCAATGCTGGAAGCCCTCATTCATCTATGTCAAGAAATTTGGAGGACAGCTATCCAGCCAACCTACTGGAAAAGATCCATACACATGCCTATTCCAAAGAAAGGCAACCCAACAGAACGGGGAATTATCATCAAACAATGTCATTAACATCACATGCAAGTAAAATTATGCTAAAAAATTTAAAAAAAAAAAATTGTTTCAGCAGTACATCAACAGAGAAGTGCCAGAAATTCAAGCCAGTTTCAAAAGAGTTGAAACAAGAGATATCATTGGTGATATCAGATGGGTCTTGGCTGCAAGCAAAAAATACCAGAAAAAATGTTTACCTTTGTTTTATTGACTGTGCACAGGCATTTAACTATGTATACCATAACAAAGCATGAATATATTTCAAAGAATGGGAATTCCAGAAATCTTAATTGTGCTTTACATAGACCAAGAGGTCAGTGTTAGAACAGAACAAGGGGATATTACATAATCTAAAATCAGGAAAGGTGTGTGTCAGGGTTAACTATACTTACTCAATCTTTATGCCAAGCAAATCATCTGAGAACTGGACTACATGAAGAAGAATGTGTCATCAAGATGGGAGGAAGACTCATTAACAACCTGGACATGCAGATGACACAACCTTGTTTGCTGAGAGTGAAGAGAACTTGAAGCACTTACTGATGAAAATCGAAGGCTTCAGTACTGATTATACCCCAACATAAAGAAAATAAAAATCCTCACAATTGTAGCAGTAAGCAACGTCATGATACATAGAGAAAAGATTGAAGCGGTCAAGGATTTCATTTTACTTGGATCCATAATAACACCCACAGAAGCACCAATCAAGAACAACATAGTTCATTGAGCCAATTTGCTGCAGAAGGCCACTTTAAAGTGTTAAAAAGCAAAGATGTCACCTTGAGGACTAAGGTGTGCCTGATCTAAACCATAATATTTTCAATCAACTCATTCACATGTGAAAGCAGGATAATGAATATGGAAGATTGAAGAATTGATGCAATTGAATTACGGTGTTGGTGAAGAATATTGAATATACCATGGACCACCAGAACAAACAAATCTTGTGGAGAAGTATAGCCAGAATGCTTCTTAGAAGCAAGGATGGCAAGACTTCATCTCCCATAGTTTGAGGCAAATACTATCAGGAGAGACCACTCCTTGGAGAAGGACATCATGCCTGGTAAAGTAGAGGGTCAGGGAAAAAGAGGAAGACCCTCAAAGAGATGGATTGACATAGTGGCTGCAACAAAGACTTAAACATAACAACAATTGTGAGGATGGTACCTAAGAACAATAACCTTTATGGGTGCAGATCACCAGATCCTTTTCCTGCGGAGCTACTTAGTGGGTTCAAAAAGCCAACTGTTCAGTTACCAGCCAAGCACTTAATCCTTGTGCCACCAGGGCTCCTTATTAAGCACCTATTATGAGCTTAATAAAGGAGCTGTCATGATGCAATGGTTAAGGCATTTAGCTCTTAACCAAAAGGTCAGTGATTCGAACCCACCAGCCACTCCACAAAAGAAAGATAAGGCAGTCTGCTTCCATAAAGATTTATATCCTTGGGACCCAATGGTGATGCTATGAGTCAGAGTCGACTTGATGGCAGTAAGTTTGGTTTGGTTTGGTAACACAGTGGTTAAGCTCTCAGCATTTAACCAAAAGGTCAATGGCATGAACCCACCAGCCACTCAGTGGAAGAAATATGTGGCAGATTGCCAAGATTACAGCCTTGGAAACCATATGGGGAAGTTCTACTTTGTCCCATAGGGTCATAATGAGTCAGAATCAACTCAAAGGTAACAGATTTACACAGTGTTTAATTTAAAATATTTTAACAGAGATTGCTGTTGTTAGGTGCCATCGCGTCAGCTCCAATTCATACTGACATTATGTAGAACAGAACAAAACACTGTCCGGTCCTATGCCACCCTAACAATACTTGCCATACCTGAACCCATTGTTGCAGCCACTGTATCAATCCATCTTGATCCTCCACTGTGCCATGTATGATGTCCTTCTCCAGGGAATGGTCCCTTACGACAACATGAGCAAAGTAGGTCAGAAGAAGTCTGGCCATTCTTGCTTCCAAGGAGCATTCCGGCTGCACTTCTTCCAGGACAGAATTGTTAGTTCTTCTGGCAGTCCATGGGGCATTCAGTGTCCTTCACCAACACCACAACTCAAAACTATCAACTCTTATTTGGTTTTCTTTATTCATTGTCCAGTTCTCACGTGCATATGAGGCTATAGAAAATACCACGGCTTGGGTTAGGTGCACATTAGCCTTCAAAGGACATCTTTGCTCTTCAGCACCTGAGGTCTTTTGCAACAGATTTCCCAGTGCAATATGTCATCTGAAGTCTTGGCTGCTGCTTCCATTTGTGTTAATTATGAAATCAAGTAATATGAAGTCTTTGACAACTTCAATCTTTTCTCCATTTATCATTATGCTGCTTATTGGTCCAGTTGTGAGGATTTTAGTTTTCTTTATATTAAGATGTAATCCATACTGCAGACTGTAGTCTTTAATCATCATCAGTAAGTGCTTCAAGTCATCCTCACTTTTGGCAAGCAAAGTTGTGTTGTCTGCACATCTCATGTCAATGAGTCTTCTTCCAATCCTGATGCCACATTTTTCTTCATATTGTCCAGCTTCTTAGACTATTTGCTCAGCATACAGATTGAATAAGCATGAAAGAATACAACCCTGACACACTCTCTTCCTGATTTTAAACCATGCAGTATCCCTTTGTTCTGTTCAAATGACAGCCTCCTGGTCTATGTACAGGTTCCTCATGAGCACAATTAAGTGTTCTGAAATTCCCATTCTTCTCCATGTTATCCATAATTTGTTATGATCCACACAATTGAATGCTTTTGCATAGTCAATAAAACATAAGTAAACATCTTTCTGGTATTCTTTGCTTTCAGCCAAGATCCATCTGACATCAACAATGATATCCATCATTCCACATCCTCTTGTGAATCCAGCTTGCATTTCTGGAAGTTCTCTGTCAATATACTGCTGCAACCGTTTTTAATTATCTTCAGCAAGATTTTAATTGCATGTGATAGTAATGATACTGTTAGATAATTTTCATATTCTGTTGGATCACCTTTCTTTGGAATGGATACAAATATGGATCTCTTTCAGTCAGTTGGCCAGGAAGCTATCTTCCAAATATCTTGGTATAGACAAGTGAGTGTCTCCAGCGCAGCATCCATTTGTTGAAACATCTCAGTGGGTACTCTGTCAATTCCTGGAAACTTGTTCTTCACCAGTTCCTTCAGTGCAACTTTAAATTCTTCCTTCAGTACCATTGGTTCTTTGATCATATGCCATCTCCTGAAATAGATAAACATAGACCAGTTCTTTTTGGTACAGTGACTCTGTGTATTCCTTCCATCTTCTTTTGATGTACCCTGCATCATTCAATATATTGCCCATAGAATTTTTCAATATTGCAACTCAAGGCTAAAATTTTTTCCTCAGTTTTTCAGCTTGAGAAATGCTGTGTGTTCTTCCCTTTTGGTTTTCTCACTTCAGGTCTTTGCACATTTCATTATAATAACTGACTTTGTCTTCTCAAACTGCTCTTTGAAATCTTCTGTTCAGCTCTTTTATCTTGTTGATTCTTTCATTTGCTTTACCTACTCTCCATTAAAGGGCAAGTTTCAGAGTTTTTTCTGACACTCATTTTGGTCTTTTCTTCCTTTCCTGTCTTTTTAATGACCTTTTGTTTTCATGGATAGATATTCTTTATGTCATCCCACAATTCCTCTGGTTTTTGGTCATTAGTTTTCAATGCATCAAATCTATTATTTAGATAGTATGTAAATTCAGGAGGGATATAATCAAGGTCAGGTCATATTTTTACTCCCATGGACTTGTTTTAATTGTCTTCAGCTTCAACTTGAACTTGCATATGAGCAGTTGATGGTCTGTTCCACAGTCTGCTCCCAGCCTTGTTTTAGTTGAAGATAATGAGTTTCTCCATTGCCTCTTTCCATAGATGTAGTTGATTTGATTCCTGTGTATCATCTGGCAAAGTCCATGTGTATAGCCACCATTTATGTTGTTGAAAAAGGGTATTTGCAATGAGTAAGTCTCTGGTCTTGCAAAATTCTATCATGTGATCTGCAGCGTTATTTCTATCACCAAGGACATATTTTCTGATTACTGCTGATTCTTCTTTGTTTCCAACTTTTGCATTCCAATCATCAGTGATAATCAACACATCTTGATTGCATGTTTGGTCAATTTCAGACTGTATAAGTTGGTTAAAATCTTCAATTTCCTTGTCTTTGGTTTTGGTGGTTGGTGAATACATTTGAATAATAGTAGTATTAGCTAGTGTTCCTTGTCGGGTTTGACTCGACGGCACATTAACAACAACAGTCTTCCTTGTAGGCATATGGATAGTATCCTATCACTGATAGCATCGTCCTTCAGGATAGATCTTTTAGCATTCTTTGTGATGGTGAGTGCCACGCCATTCTTCTTCAATTTGTCATTCCTGGCATAGTGGATCATATGGTTGTCTGATTCAAAATGTCCAAAACCCATCCATTTCAGCCACTAATGCCTAAGATATCAATCTATAAGGGTTCCATTTCATTTTTGACAACTTCCAATTTTCCTAGATTCATACTTCATACATTCCATGTTCCAATTATTAATGCATGATTATTGCTGTTTCTTCTCATTTTAAGTCATGCCACATCAGCAGATAGAAGTCCCAAAAGCTTTACTCCATCCACATCACTAAGCTCGGCTCTACTCTGAGGAGGCAGCTCTTCCCTAGTCATATTTTGAGAGTCTTCCAACCTGAGGGCTCAACTTCTGGCACTATATCAGACAATGTTTCAGGGCTACTCATAAAGTTTTCTAGTAATATATCAGCCTGTGTTTCACTGCTATTCATAAGGTTTTCATGGACCAATTCTTTGAGAAGTGGATGGCCTCTTCCTTCTTCCAAGCCTGTCTTAGTCTGGAAGCTCTGCTGAAACCTGTCCACCATAGGTAACTCTGCTGGTATTTGAAATACTGCTAGAATAGCCTCCAGCCTCACAGCAACAAACAAGCCACCACAGTGTGACAAACTGACAGAGAAGTGGTGGTCAGCAGAGATAGCATGACATATATCTATGAATATATGCTAGTTTTAATCTATGGTCATATTGGTTAGAAGTACCCTGGATCAATAATGAACACTCCAGGGACAGTTAATTAGAATTTGAAAGATTCCACTGGAGATTCCACACCCCAGAGGCAACTTCTGCAAATGCTGTTGCCTAAAATCACTTAGAGAGTATTAAATTAGCATACTGATGTTAGAAATGTTTTTTTCCATTTTTGAAATAATTGGTGGTCTTAATATGTGGCTACTACCATCTGTCAGTTTGTCATACTGTGGTTGTTTGCATGTTGCTATGATGCTGAAAACTATGCAGCTGATATTTCAGATACCTGCCAAGTCACTCATGGTGGACAGGTTACAACAGAACTTTGAGACTAAGACAGACTAGGAAGAAAGACTTAGCAATCTACTTCCAAAAATTAGCCAATCAAAATCCTATGGATCACAACAGAACATTGTCTGACATAGTGCTGGAAGATGAGCCCCTTTGGTAGAAATGCCTAAAGGATGAAGAACTAGAACTTCATTGACCCTATGCATATGACTATTTTTGGTGCCTGCTTACTAAAAAATGTTTGTCAGTTAGAATTCAACCTGAGACTTTTTTTCATTATAACATCCCACCAGTAGCAAGATTATGAGGAAGTAGGCCTCATTTACCACTAATCACTGAGGCCACCCAAAATTGACCAAAAGAATAGGCAATTATTGAATAGACTTAGACCAGGTCTTCATAGCTGTATATAAAATTCTGGGTTCAAAGTCTTTCAAAGCAATATCTATTATTTTCTGGCACCTGCTGATGAGAATTCTGCTATCAGTCTGACTGCCATTCCTTTGTAGCTAATTCTGGTGGGTTTTAGGATTTTATATTCTGCAATTCCACCACAATGGAATCCACCTGAAGATTTTTTTTAATCATTCTTCTCATTCTGATTTTTTTTTCCTTTTCTAAAATCTTATGTCTTGATATTTAGAAAATATTCAGCCATTAATTCCTGGACTATTGGCTTTCTGCCATTATCTCCATTCTTATAGAATGACTATTAAATGTAAATTGGAGTGTCTCATCGTGACATATGTCTCCTATTTCTCTATTATATTTCTATTTCTTAATCTCTCTGTACTACATATGGAAAACTGTGGCAGTTCTATCTTCTAAGTCACTAATGCTCTCTTCATCTGTGTCCAGACTATACTATAACTCATCTATTGATCATTTTGTTTAGTGATTTTGTTTCTCATTTTTTTAATTTCTACTTTAAAAAAAAAAAAAAAATTTGACTGAACCATTTTTTTTTCCTGGCATTTCTATGTGTTTTGTGTGGGAATAGGATTTCTTAGCATGTCTTCAATATGACCTTTTGTCTTAAGTTATCACATTAAGTCTTCAGTGGAACTGGGAATGGAATTCTAGGCAGCTTGATTTTTGTTTCAGAAAGGTACAATAGTAAAAGTACAAGCAAAGCAACCAGAAGCTGATTACTGCTAGAAAGGCCAGAACCAGGAAAAGGATAACAAGCAAAGGATGACTCTAAAGTACTTCATCTGCTGTTTCACAATTACACTATATTCTCTAATAATGGATTTAAATATCATGGGTAGAGCATGGCTTTGTAACTTCAAGCTCTTAAAATAAAACTGTGCCAAAAAGCAGAGATGTTTGATCCTATGAGAGATAGTTATTAAGGGACTATTTGTTGCAAATAAATCAGCAAACACGAAGCAGCTGGATACATGATACCAGGGCAAGCTTGGAGAGAGTTGGATGCCAGCTGGCAGGGAAGCTGCTAATTGGAAAGAGCCAATCATAGGATTCTTAACAGACCAGTGACATCATGCTGCCACTTCGTTTTTCTTTTCTTATTTATTTATTTTGCATTGTGACATTTTGAGGGAGGATACAAGGGACTTCATATTTGGTCAGGATTGCCACAAAATTTAAATCAATCTGTCCTTCTCATTAGCCAAGAACCTCTACAGAATAAAGTTTTGGGGAGGGGTGGGGCTGCAGAGCTAGAAACCTTACAAGTGCTAAAAACAAACAAACAAACAAACAAACAAAAACTAGTGCACTAATCAGTACTAACTAAGGTACAGTACTAACATTTACGGCACTGAGGATAAGCCAGATTAATACTACTTCAAAGTAGTTAAGCCTTGGTGCTGACTCTAACCCAAATCCTCTGGAACAAATGTTACTGTGCAGATTCCTGGGTTTTCACCCAGAGCATTTGACTCGGGTCTGAAATGGTTCCAGGAATTTCCATGTTAACAAGCACCCTAGATGATTCTAGATGAACTGTCAGAAAAAATACTTTGTGAAACACTGGATTCAATGTGGTACAAACTAGTATCTATTGTTGTTGTTGTTATGTGCTGTCAAGTCGACCCGACTCATAGCGACCCATCCTTGGGTTTCCAAGGCAGTATCACTACGGAAGTAGATTGCCCCATCTTCCTTCCAAGGAGTGGCAGTATCTATTAGATGATATATATTTTGATTTAATGCTCAAATGTTATTCAACTTTAAAATAAAAAAAAAGTGCTGATTAGTGGATGTTTGTGTTCAGCTATATGGATAAAGTTTCTTTCACTGAAATAAAACAATGGACTGGGAAGCTCTGCCCTCTAACTGGGACTCTCGTTTACCCACACCTGTGAACAAGGCAGCCTATAAAGCAGCTCACCCAGTTGAGCTCTAGCATGGTGGTTCTCAGCCCTGAATGCACATTAGAATCATCTGGGGAGCTTATTAAAAATACCAGTGCCTGGGCCTCAACCCAAACCAATTATTTCTGAAGAGCTGGGGGTGGAGCTCTGTATTAGCAATTTTTAAAAGCTCTCCAAGCAATTCTAACGTGCAGTCGAGGCTGAGAACCACTGATTCTAAGGAGAACTGAGGGGCTAGTCTTAGAAAACCAATCCTGGAAAGCAAAGGCAAACCTTTCTGCCTAGTTCTCTATTGGTGCTCATGCTGGACCTAAGATATAACTAGTCATCTGGTGAAAAATCCAGTATTTCCAAGATGCTGTGGAATTCAAACATGGATTTTGCAGATAAGCCCTCCTTCAGCAATAACACCAGGCAGGTTCCTTTATTTCCAATAACCCAGGACTTACAAGTGAGAAATTTCAACTCCCTTATCAATCAGATATTGGCTGCAGTTGAAAATTAGCTCCTTCATCACCATTGATTAAGCATTATTTTTTCAGTCTCTATTCATCAAGAATGGGATCCCACTCAACAGATTATTTTAGTGATTAGCTAGTGTTTTTTATCAAGTTAGCAAAATGCTTTATAGATGTAGTTGGTCAAGCAGTAGTCCCCCTAATTTTAAAAAAGAAATCTTTAACACCTCTCCCCCATCCACCCCTAGTCCAAACCAACAACCTACTGCCATCAAGTGGATTCCAACTCAGAGCAACCCTATCGGGCAGAGTAGAACTGCTCTATAGGGTTTCCAAGGCTGTTAAGTCTTTACAGAAACAGTCTCATCTTTCTCTTGTGGAGTGCCTAGTGGGTTTAAACCACCAACATTTTAGTTGGCAGCCAAATGCATTAACCACTGCACCACCAGAGCTCTCTTCCTTTGGCCCAGGAAGACAGTAAATTCATCCCACATTGGGATCATTGTTTCCATTGCCTCTCTCTACTCCATCGTTTCCACCTCCTCTTACACTCCAAGAAAAAGGCAAGTTCTATTTTTTCTCTTGACAACAATATTCAAATTCCTCTTCTCTACTTTTCTTTCCTGAATGAAAAAAGCTCCAGATCTTGAATTTTCTTTCTTCCCAAAATATCCTGCCATTGTTGAAGTATTTTATAGGCTTCCTCTGTCATCTCCATCTTTTTTATCCTCTTTTTTTTTTTTTAAGTGATAATGGAATTTTTTTATTATTATTATTTTAAGAGTTTTACATTCAACATTACGTGTACATTTAGTTTCACTCTCCATTTACCATCCCTAACCAATCTACTTCGGTAGTGATACTGCCTTGGAAAGCCAAGGAGAGGTCGCTATGAGTCGGGTCCGACTCGACAGCACATAACAACAACAACAAACCCTAACCCAGTCTCTTCCCCTCCCTGCCTACTAACCCTCTCCCTCCCTCCACCCCTCATAGTTAGGCACTCCTGTTTGTCCTGCATTTTCTCCGTGTGAATGTTGCCCCTCTGGTGCACCGTGGTCAATTTCTCCAAGGGATGAATTTCCATAGAGTATGTGGGTGCGTCACCCTGGGCTGAGTGGTTTGCACATACATCTTGTTTACTGTTGGGCTGGGAGCCAGCCCTTGGGAGTGAGCTTTATTCCAGGCCAGAATGCATCCCAGGACCATAGTATTGGGGGTCTTACCAGACTCCATCTGACCATCCATCTTTTGTGTATCTCTTAAGTAGCGCTTTTGGCAAGCTGTGCCAACCAAGCAATCATCCAATGGTAGTGTACCTTGGGTAGAAGACTTGAGAAGGTGGGTACTTGGCTGCAGAGGAACAAATGACTCCTCTGCTCTTGCTCTGAATTGTCTAACACCCAACCTCTGGATTTGCCAACTTGCTGTAAGTCCATCCATTTCTTTTTGCCCTTAACAATTCCACTGCAGAAGCCAACTTGGTGTTATTGGGGCAGAGGGGGTGGTACTCAGAGCCGAGGAGACTGGTGGGGCAAGTGAGTGTTATAGGACCATCTTGCTCAAAGACTTTGGGCAAGCCATTTAACCTCTCTGAGCTTCAATTTCCTCTTCTGTGAAACAGAAATAAAACTACCCATCCTGGCTACCTTAACAGATTGTTATGGAAATAAAGTAAAGTGATGCATATGAAAGTGCTCTGTAAATTGTAAAGCCTGATATAACTGAAATTTTATCATTAGACTGTGATCCATGTACCCCTTGAATTCCACTTGAGATGACAAAGAAAGCCGTCAGCATCAAATACACAGTTGAAGGATCCCTCTGGGAACACACGACATGTTCTTTCTACTCTCTGAATTGCTGATAGCAATAGATATTCCCAAGGCATAGAAAATCCTGCTGGCCTTGGTCCCCTGAGAGCTGTCAGAGAAAATATGACAAGGAAGCCAGGAGAAAAATAAAGGGATTGAGTGACATCAAAAAGAAAGAGAGAGAGAGAGAGAGAGAGAGCGTTTTGTTTTAGCAAAGATCTTTTCTATAAAGATCTTTAAACCAGGATGGACTTTTTCACCTCCCAAATGGTTTGCATGGTGGCCCTGTCTCAAGGTCTGCAGATGGCCACAATGACTACTGTGAGAGTGACACACTTTCTGAAGATCCTAAATTACAAGCAAGACAATCCAGCTTCCAGTTTTTCACATTGCACCGAATCAGCCAAAACTCACCAGAGAACAATATCGCTCCAAGTGACAAAACAGAATCATTCACATCTTCTCCAGGATTTTTAATAACAAATGAAATCTGAAATCACTTGCCACATAGAGAACAGGATAAAGGAGCTCTCCCTATCCTAAAATGAAGCTGGCTTACAGTCAAATCAGATGAAGCTATGTTCCTAGGAATAAATGTCACATTAAACACAAAATATCCAGAAAAAAATGGTGATGTGGAAAATGTGTCCAGTACAAATAGAGTTTTAAAATATTAATAGGAGAGGACCAGCAGTTGTCAGTTCCTCCAACTCAACTGTTCCAAGAAACTTGATATTTAGTGACATCTAGTGGTGCCAGATATGAACGCCTTCATACTATTATTTTTTAGTGTGGCAAAACAATGAATTTGCCAAACTTGCTTTTTGGCATGAAAATAGTTTTCCACTTGCCCATTTCCCATGGACCAGGACTTGAGATAACACATATATTGGCAGTAACAAAAAAGGATAGAACTGTCTTCAGTGCTGTTGTATTATCCATTGTTTTTTAAAGTGGAGCTTAACACAAGCCTGCTTCCTTCAGACATACTGGATGAATGGAGCAGCAAGAATACGGCATTTGTAGGACAGTAAGCTAAGGCATAAGGAACCCTGGTGATACAATGGTAACCAAAAGGTCAGTGGCTCATACCTACGAGCCACTTTGTGGAAGAAAGATGTGGCAGTCTCCTCCCACAAAGCTTGTTGTTGTTGTTGTTTTGTGCCGTCGACTAGGCGCCAACTCATAGCAACTCCTCCTTGGGTTTCCGAGGCAGTATCACTACAGAAGTAGATTGCACCATCTTCCTTCTGAAGAGTGGCTGGTGTGTTTGAACCGCCAGCCTTCTGGTTAGCAGTCAAGTGCCTTAGGCACTAAGCTACCAGAGCTCCTAGCATACAGCCTTAGAAACTCTATGGGGGCAGTTCAAGTAAAGCTTGAGTCATCAGCAATGGGTTTAATCCAAGTCATACTTCTCTGATGTCAGCAGGCACTATGTTAAAGAGACAGTGGTGCTAAAGACAACCTCATTCAAGTAATGAACAGCATGTTTTTTTAGAATTAATCAGATTTTTAAAGATGGTTTTTTTATCCAAAGTTAACCATTCTCCCTATTACCCAATGTACTTAATATTCTTTAACATTCTGTTATACAGTCCAAACCTGGCTGTTGAAAACTCCATCTTTCTTGTCTAGCATATTCCATGAGTTTGCTATTGTGCCTTCAAAAACTCAGTGTTCAAATGGACACAGGCTTCTGTTTATGAGACAAGAAGCCAGTGAGGCTCTCTGTGTAAATTAGTAGTACGAGAAGAAAGGGTCATTTGAGGTAGACAGAAAATAATGCTCAAATGGGATTTACCTTGCATATAGGATAATAGCAAATGCTTTACTTCTCATTCCCATCCTTTTATTATTATTATTATTATTATAGTAGTGCAAATACATATAACAAAACCTTTGACATTTCAACATTTTATATGTGTACTTACATGACATTAATTACATTCATCATGTTATGCAATTATCACCACTATTGTGCTCCAAATTTTCCATCATCCTTAACAAAAATACAGTGCCCCCTAGGCAGTGAGTCTCTCTGTATCCTTCTCTCTCATGCCTGGTGACCATTAATAAATTTCAGTCTCTATTCATTTGACAAATCTAGATATTTCATGTAAGTGAAACCATACAGCATCCACTTGTGACTGGTTTATTTCATTTAGCATAATGTTTTCAAGGTTCATCCATGTTGTAGAATGTATCAGGACTTCATTTCTTTTAATGGCTGAATAATATTCCATTGTATGTATGTATCATATCTAGTTCATCCATTCACCTGTTGATAGACATTTAGGTTCCTTCCTTCTTTGCTTATTGTGAATAGTGCCATGATGAACCTTAGTAAACAAGTATCTATTTGAGTTCCTGCTTTCAATTCTTTTGAATATATACCTAGGCATGAAATTGCTGGGTCATAAGATACTTTTACATTTAACTTTTTGAGGAACTACCACACTGTTTTCCACAATGGCTTCACCATTTCATAGTTCCACCAGAAATGGATAAGGATTCCAGTTTCTCAATATACTTCACAGCTCTTCTGTCCATTTTTCTGATCATAGCTGTCCTGGGCGAAGGGGTGAAATGGTATTTCAGTGTGATATTGATTTGTATTTGGTAGCATAGTGGCTAAGGCACTTCACTGCTAACCAGAAGGCTGGCGGTTCAAACCCACCAGCCACTCCTCGGAAGGAAGATGGGGCAATCTACTTCCGTAATGATACTGCCTCAGAAACCCAAGGAAGGGTTGCTATGAGTCAGGTCTGACTCTACCGCACATAACAACAACAACAACAATGACTAATAATAGGAGTTCCTAGGTGTTGTAAATGGTAAATGTACTCAGATTGCTAACCAAAAGTTTGGAGGTTCAAGTTCACCCAAATGTCCCTCACAGGAAAGATCTGGCAATCTAATTCTGAAAAAATTGAAAACCTTATGGAGGACAGTCTACTCTTACAACCAAAAGTTTGCCATAAGATGGAACTAACTCAATGGCAATTTGTTTATAATGCTAAGGATATTGAGCATCTTTTCAATGTGCCTGTTGGCCATTTGTATATCTTCTTTGGTGAAATATTTATTCAAATCTTTTGCTCATTTTTTGAATGGACTGTTTGTTTTCTAGTGCTATGTTGAAGGAATTCTTTAGACATTCTGTATATTAAACCCTTATCTGACATATGACTTATTCATTGCAAATACCTTTTTTCAACAACTTAAATGGAAGCTGTACACATGGACTTTGCCAGATGGAGTACACAGAAATCAGATTGACTGTATCTGTGGAAAGAGGCAATGGAGAAAATATCTTCTGCCAAAACAAGGCCATAAGTTGACTGTGGAACAGACCATCAACTGTTCATATGCAAGTTCAAGTTGATGCTGAAGACAATTAAAACAAGTTCAGGAAAGCCAAAATTTGACCTTGATTATATCCATCCTGAATTTAGAGACCATCTAAAGAGTAGATTTGATGCATTGAACACCAAGGACTGAAAACCAGAGGAATTGTGGGATGACATCAAGAACAGCATCCAGGAAGAAAGCAAAAGGTCATTAAAAAGGAAGAAAAGATGAAAATGGATGTCAGAAGAGACTCTGAAACTTGTCCTTGAACGAGGAGTAGCCAAAGTGAACAGAAGAAATGACATAATAAAAGAGATGAACAGATTTCAAAGACCAGCTCAAGAAAACAAAGTCAATTACTATAATGAAATGTACAAAGTCCTGGAGTTAGAAAACCAAAAAGGAGGAACACACTCAGCATTTCTAAAGCTGAAAGAACTGAGGAAAAAATTCAAACCTCGAGTTGCAATACTGAAAGATTTTATTGGCAATATATTGAATGATGCAGGAAACATCAAAAGAAGATGGAAGGGATACACAGAGTCCCTGTCCCAAAAAGAATTGGTCGATGTTCATTCATTTCAGGAGGTGGCATATGATCAAGAACCAATGGTACTGAAGGAAGAAGTTGAAGCTGCACTGAAAGAATTGATGGAATATCCATTGAGATGTTTCAACAAATGGATGCTGTGCTGGAGGCACTCAGTTATGCCAAGAGATTTGGAAGACAGCTACCTGGCCAACTGAGTGGAAGAGATCTATATTTGTACCCATTCCAAAGAAAGGTGATCCCACAGAATGTGGAAATTATCTGACAATATCATTAATATCGTATGCAAGTAAAATCTTACTGAAGATAATTCAAAAATGGTTGCAGCAGTATATTGACAGAGAACTTCCAGAAATGCAAGCTGGATTCACAAGAGGATGTGGAATGATGGATATCATTGCTGATGTCAGATGGATCTTGGCTGAAAGCAAAGAATACCAGAAAGATGTTTACTTATGTTTTATTGACTATGCAAAAGCATTTGATTATGTGGATCATAACAAATTATGGATAACATTGAGAAGAATGAGAATTCCAGAACACTTAATTGTGCTCATGAGGAACCTATAAATAGATCAGGAGGCTGCCATTTGAATAAGACAAGGGGATGGTGCACAGTTTAAAATCAGGAAGGGAGTGTGTCAGGGTTGTCTCCTTTCACCATATTTATTCAATCGGTATGCTAAACAAATAATCCAAGAAGCTGGACTATATGAAAAGAACATGGCATCAAGATTGGAGGAAGAATCATTAACAACCTGCAATAAGCAGATGACACAACTTTGCTCACTGAAAGCGAAGATGACTTGAAGCACTTACTGATGAAGATTAAATACTAGAGTCTGTGTTATAGATTACACCTCAACATGAAAAAAATGAAAATCCACACAACTGGACCAAAAAGCAGCATCATGATAAATGGAGAAAAGATTGAAGTTGTCAAAGACTTCATATTACTTGGTTCCACAATCAACACCAATGGAAGCCACAATCAAGGCATCAGATAACATATTGCACTGGGCAAATCTGCTGAAAAAAAAAAAAAAATCTCTTTAAAGTGCTGAAGAGCAATGATGTCTCTTTGAAGACTAAAGTGCACCTAAACCAAGCCATAGTATTTTCAATCATCTCATATGCACGTGAGAGCTGAATAATGAATACAGAAGACCAAAGAAGAGTTGATACTTTTGAGCTGTGGTGTTGGCAAAGGATACTGAAAGTACCATGGACTGCCAGAAGAACTAACAATTCTGCCCTAGAAGAAGTGCAGCCAGAATGCTCCTTGGAAGCGAGAATGACCAGACTTCATTGACCTCCTTTGCTTATATTGTCAGAAGGGACCATCTCCTAGAGAAGGCTCTTATGCTTGGTAAAGTGAAGAGTCAACGAAAAGGAAGGCCCTCAACGAGATGGAGTGACACAGTGGCTACAATGATGGGCTCAAGTATAGCAAGGATTGTGAGGCTAGCACAGAACCAGGCAACGTTTCATTCTGTGTGCATGGGGTTGCTATGACTCAGAGATGACTCAATGGCACCTAACAACAACAACCTGACATATCATTTCTCAGAATTTCTCCCATGCTGTAGGTTGTCTATTCACTTTGTTGATAAAGTTCTTTGATGAGCAAAAGTCTTTAATTTTGATGAGGTCCAATTTATTTATTTTGTCTTTTATTGTCCATATCTTTTGTGTCAGATCTAAGAATCCATTGGTAATTCTATGTAAAGGAAAGATAAAACTAGATCTTAAAACATTATTCTTAGGTTTCCTTCTAAGAGTTTTGTGGTTTTAGCTCTTACATTTAGGTCCTTGATCCATTTTGAGTTAAGTTATATATACATTGTGAGGAACGGGTCCAACTTCATTCTTTTACATGTGGAAATCCAGATCTATTTATTAAAGAGACTATTCTTTCCTCCCTTTGACTTGGAGTTAATACTCTTGTTAAAAATCAACTGACCCTAAATATATGGGTATACTTCTGGACTTTCAATTCTATTCTATTTGTCTATATGTCTATCATTACACCAGTAAGTACCACACTGTTTTGATTTCTCTAGCATTATGGCATGTTTTGAAAATTTGCTCTTTTTCAAAATTGTTTTGGCTATTCAGGCCCCTTGTAGTTGTATATAAAATTGAGTATTGATTTCTCCACTTCTGAAGAGAAGGCTGATGGAATTTTGATGGGGAATGCATTGAATTTATAGATTGCTTTAGATAGTATTGGCATTGTTATAATAATAAGTTTTTCAATCCATGAACACAAAATGTTGTATTTACGTAAGTCTTCTTTAATTTTTTTTTCAGTAATGTACAGTTTTCACCTTCCTGTATAAAGTTATTCTTCAGTACAGTAGAAAGCCAGTGTAAATGCAGAAACTGGGTAGGACAGAATTTTGTCGGAAAAGGAAAATTCAAATATTTTCCACTAAAACGAGCAATAGAAAAGTGGTAAGAATGCAAACAAAGCATTCCTGCAGAGTTCCAGCTTTCATGGGTTTCACTGTACCTTACTCTATTAGATGTTATTGTAAATGGAATTGCTTCCTTAATTTCCTTTTCCAGATTTTCATGACTGACATGTAGAAGCCTGGGTGATTTTTTTTGTGTTGACCTTGTACCCTGCCACTTCGCTGAATTCATTCATTAGTTCTAATGGCTTTCTTGTGGAGTCTTTGGGCTTTTCTATGCATCAAATTATGTTCTCAGCAAAAAAAGGATCGTTTTACTTCCTCCTTCCAATTTGGATACTTTTTTTCCCTTTATCCTAGTTGCTCTAGCTAGAGCTTCCAGAATGATGTTGAATTACAATGAAACTGAGCATCTCTGCCTTGCTTCTGATCTTGATTGAATATGATGTTAGCTGTAGGGTTTTTGTAGATGCTCTTTACCATATTGAGGAATTTCCCTTCTATTCCTAGCTTGTAGGATGTTTTTATCATGAAAATATGTTAAATTTTATCAGATGCCTTTTTTATGTTGATTGAAATGATCATGTGGTTCTTTTCCTTTGCTCTGTTAATGTGATGTATTATATTGGTTGATTTCCTAATATTGAATGACTCTTGCATTCCAGGGATAAATCTCACATGATTACAGTGTATAGTTCTTTTAATATGCTTTGTTTGCTAGCATTTCATTAGGGATTTCTGCATCAGTATTCACAAGGGGTATTGGTCTTTTCTTTCTTGTGGTGTCTTTGTCTGGCTCTGGCACCAGGGTAAATCTAGGCTCATGAGTTAGGAGGTGTGATAGTTGGAGCTGTGTGTCAACTTGGCTGGACCCCAGTTCTGTGTGGTTGTTCCCATGATGGGATCAGATGACTGAGTTCTGAGTGGCCAGTCTGCCCAAGGGGAGTTTCCCTAGGGGTGTGGCCTGCTTGCAATGATATCCAAAGACAATCTGGAAGAAC
>NW_006922612.1:134945-137419 GCF_000298275.1 Orycteropus afer afer
TCTCTCTCTCTCTCTCTCTCTCTCTCTCTCTCTCTCTCTCCATATATATATATACTTTGCTGGGTTTTTGTGTTTCTCTAGAGAACCCAATCTAACACAGGAGGTATTCTTTCTTCTATTTTTTTGGAAAACTTTAATTAGGAATGGAGTCACTTCTGCTATAAATGTTTGTTAAAATTTGCAGTGAAGCCATCTGATTCAGGACTTTTATTTTAGGGAAAGTTTTTGATTACTGATTCAATCTCTTCACTTGTTATAGATCTGTTGAAATTGCCTCTTTATTCTGGAGTAGATAAGAAGTTTATGTGTTTCTAGGAATTTGAACATTTTCTCTAAGTCATTTGATTTGTTGATGTAAAATTGTTCATAGTATTATCTTATAATCCTTTTATTTCTGTAGGGTCAATTGTAATGTCCCACTTTCACTTCTAATTTTAGATATTTGTATCTTCTCTCTCTTTTTCTTTGTCAATCTAGCTAAAGGTATGTCGATTTTTTTATCTTTTAAAAAAACCAACTTCTGGTTTCATTGATTCTCCCTATTGTTTTCTTACTCTCTATTTGTCTCTGTTCTGTCCCATCCTTTTTGGAAAATCCTCCTGGGATTTTGCATAAGTACTCATCCATTCAACAAACAGTTCGATGCCAACCTCAATAAAGAAAAGTAAAGAATTGAGAGTTTTTGAGATTTTCTTGGCTTAGTCATTGAATTTCTAAGATGATATATAGCTTTTGAGCCCAAATTAAAAGGATAATTTAGGCTTGATAAAATATATAATGCCTTCATCCTTTGTATCACATTTATACAAGAAACCATAGTCAGAGGACTTCAGGTTCTTGGGAGAGCCACAGTGTCCAGGAGCAATACCTGACACAAAGAGGGGGCTCAGTCTGTGGCTAACTGGTGATATACTAGATCTAGACTATAAGTCCTCCAACTGTCTGTCAGTTTTTCATACTGTGGGCCTTGCATGTTGCTGTGAGGCTAGAGGCTATGCCACCGTGTTTCAAATACCAACAGGGTTACTCACAGTGGACAGGTTTCAACAGAGCTTCCACATTAAGATAGACTAGGAAAAAGGACAAGGCCATACACTTCAGAAAAAAAAAAAAAAAAGTGGCCACTGAAAACCTTAATAGCAGTGAAACACTGTTGGCTGTATTACTAGAAAACTTCATGAAAAACAGTAAAACATTGTTTGATATAGTGCAAGAAGATGAGCCCCTCAGTTTGGAAGGCACTCCAAATACAACCGGGGAAGAGCTGCCTCGTCAAAGTAGAGTTGGCCATAATGACATAAATGGAGTAAAACTTTTAGGAACTTCATTTGCTGGTGGGGCATGAGTCAAAATGGGAAGAAATAGCTGCAAACATTCATTAAAAGTCAGAACATGGAATTTATTATGTATTAATCTAGAAAAATTGGAAGTTTTCAAAAATGAAATGGGATGCATAAAGATCAATATCCCATTGCCGTTGAGTCAGGTCTGACTCATAGTACCCCTCCTTGGATTGCTGAGGCAATTTCACTACGGAAGTAGATTGCCCAACCTTCCTTCCGGGGAGTGGCAGGTGGGTTTGAACCGCCAGCCATCTGGGCATTAGTGAGCTGAAATGGACTGATTATGGCATTTTGAATCAGTCAACCATATGATTTACTATGCTGGAAATGACAAATTGAAGAGGAATGACATTGCACTCATCATCAAAAAGAATGTTTCAAGATCTATCCTGGAAGATGATGGAATAGGCAGACAAGCTACACAGACCCTCTTCAACAAAGAAAAGAGAAACCAACTGACACAGATACAGAAAATAATCCTAGAGCCCTGAGCTTTGAAAGGAAGGATACAGAAGTGGATTAAACACCAGCTAGAAGAACCTGAATGAAAATAGTGAGTAAGGAGACAAACAGAGCTGCAGACTGTTGGCTGTCCTGATGATACAGAGAGCCTGAATACTTCCAAGTGGTGTTATGACCTGAAAATTAACCTAAAAATCAGTCCTATTCACCAAGGGCTGCATGGACTACTGCATGGGTAGCTGACAACTGAAAAGGGAAACAGTAAAAGGAGACAAACTGGGCTATAGACTTTCAGCTGTCTGGAGGGTGCAGCCATTTTGAATGTTTACAAGTGGCAGCCATTTTGGATATTTAAAGTGACAGTACTCTCATTCAGATTCCAGGGACCTAAGAATAGGCTCTGTTTGCCAAAGACAGCATGGACATATAGGAGGCTAATGACTGGAAAGGAGACAGGTGGTGAGTGCATAAGTGCTGTCAAGTAGCAAATAGAGAAGCATAGTACCCTGTTTACTCAGTGTGTTGGATGGGGTTCTCTAGAGAAACACAAAAACCAGCAAAGTATATATATATATATATTTATAGAGAGAGAAAGAGAGAGAGAGAGAGAGAGAGAGATTTATCTTAGATAAATGGCTCACAAACGTATTGAAGCCGGCAAATTCAATC
>NW_006922612.1:137824-139685 GCF_000298275.1 Orycteropus afer afer
TATATCTAGAATCCTGTTTTTCCAGTTTGTTCCTCGGATAGTATTACAGGTAGGCCACACCCCTGGGGAAACTCCCCCTAGACTGACCGGCCGCTTAGGACATAGTCATGTGATCCATCATGAGAAACAACACTCACAAGTGAAGTCCAGCCAAGTTGACAGATCTTCAACTATCACACTCAGATACATACAAAGAAAAAGGAAAATGAAAATCTTGGGCAAATCACTCCAACATACAATCACTAATTAAATATAAACAAAGAAACAAACAAAGATATCACAATGTCTCAGAGATAACAGACCATCACAGTCCACACAAAAAAGCAAGATAAAGCAGGAGAAACAAGAGACCAGGATAAAGATCTAGAACACATCCCTGGGGAAGAAGCAGCATGGAACTTCCTGATAAGGAATGCAGAAGAATTATATTTAGTTACCTACAATGGATTAAGAGACAGCTCAAGGAAAACACTGAGAAAATTGAGGAAAACACAAACAAAACCCTGGAACAATTTTGGAAGACAATACAAGAACAGAACGACAAAATAAATGAAAGGTTAGAAATGATACAGAATCTACAGTAGAAATTCAGAAGATCAATACTAAATTTTCAGAAATAGATAACACATTGAATGGGGAAAAAAACATAGAATTGAATCAATGGAAGACAGAATTAGTGAGACTGAAGACAAATACTTCAATATTTCTTTGGAAAGAGATTAATCAGAAAAAAAAGATCAAAACAAAATGAAGAAACCCTAAGGTTCATGTGAGATACTGTGGTAGTTAGAGTTGTTGTATGTCAACTTGGTTGGGCCTGGTTGAGTGGCTAGGCAGTTGATGGTAGTTATTCCCCATGATGAGACTGGCAATCAACTCCATGGTGGGATCTACCACAAGCAGCTGAATAGCTACTTTAGGAATGTGGTCTGCTTCCCGTATATAGGCAGTAGCTTTGGGAATGGTCTTTTGGACCCTGCATGGACCCTGAATGTAGCCATGTCATTGTTCAGTGGCCTGCCATTCTCTGCTGACCTTATGACTTAAAATGGACTTGAATTAATGGCCTTCTGTGTGATTTGGGAACAACAGGACTGTGCCATTTTATGTGTTGACCTTGGGCTTGTTAGCCTCAGCAGCCAGTAGCTGCCTGAATGAAGAGATGTCTCCAGCTCCAGTGGGCTGGGAGCAAGGGGCAGAGCTAAAGCTCAAGATCCAGGGGCTTTCAAATAGCCCCTAGAGCCTGGCACTTTGAACTTGGATTTAAAGCCTCCAAACTGTGAGAGAATAAACTCCTATTTGTTAATGCCATCCCATTTGTGATATATTCTTGTCAGAGCAGCACTAGGTAAACAGAACAGATACCATGAAAAGGAATAACCTACATGTAATTAGAATTTCAGAACAGGAAGAGACAAATAAAACCACAGAGAAAATTGTCAAAGATTTGTTGGAAGAGAACTTCCCTGATATGATGAAAGACAAGAATATATCATTCAAGAAGTCCAATGAACCCCAAATAGGACAGACCCCAAAAGAAAATCACCAAGACATAACATCATCAAACTCACCAAAACCAAAGACAAAGAAAGAATTTTGAAATCAGCATGGGAAAAATGAAAAGTTACCTACAAAGGGCAACCAATAAGACTAAGCTCTGATTTCTCAGCAGAAATCATGCAGGCAAGAAGACAATGGGATGGTATATATAAAACCCTGAAAGAAAAAAATTTCCAACCAAGAATTATGTACCCAGGAGGGCGGGGCAAGGTGGCGGACTAGGCAGAAGGATTGCACAGACCCTCTTCAACAAAGAAAAGGGAAACCAATTAACACAGACACAGAAGATAATCTTGGACCC
>NW_006922612.1:162881-166891 GCF_000298275.1 Orycteropus afer afer
GTATAGCAGGGATTGTGGGGCTGGCACGGGATAGGGCAGTGTTTCGTTCTGCTGTGCATGGGGTCGCTATGAGTCGGAAATGACTCGACGGCACTCAACAACAACAACAACAACATGGGGAAAATATTGAATGATGCAGGAAGCACCAAAAGAAGATGGAAGGAATACACAGAGTCACTATACCAAAAAGAATTGGTCAATGCCCAACTATTTCAGTAGGTAGCATATGATCAAGAACCAATGGTAGTGAAGGAAGAAGCCAAAGTTGCACTGAAGGAACTAGTGAAAATACAAGTCTCCTGCAATTTACAGAATACCCACTGAGATGTTTCAGCAAGTGGATACAGCTCCAGAGGCCAGAAAATTTGGAAGACACCTGGCCAACCAGCTGGAAAGACCCATATTTGTGCCCATTCCAAAGAAAGGTGATCTAACAGAATACAGAAATTATCAATTAATATCATAGGGAAGTAAAATTTTGTTGAAGTTAATTCAAGAACAGTTGCAGCAGTGTATTGACAGGGAGCTGCCAGAAATTCAAGCTAGGTTCAGAAGAGGATATGGAACAAGGGATATCATTGCTGATGTCAGATGGATCTTGGCTCAAAGCAAAGAATACCAGAAAGATGTTTACCTGTGTTTTATTGACTATGCAAAGACATTCACCTGTGTGGATTGTAACAAATTATGGATAACATTGAGAACAATGGGGATTCCAGAACACTTAATTGTGCTTATGACAAACCTATACAGAGATTGATCGAGAGGCTGTCATTTGAACAGAACAAATGCATACTGCATGGTTTGAAGTCAGGAAGGGTGTATGTCAAGATTGTCTCCTTTCACCATACTTATTCAATCCATATGCCGAGCCAACAATCTGAGAACCTGGACTATCTGAAGAAGGACGCAGCATCTGGATTAGAGGAAGACTCATTAACAACCTGCAATATGCAGATGACACAACTTTGCTCGCTGAAAGTGAAGAGGACTTGAAGCACTTACTGATGAAAATCAAAGACTACAGTCTTCAATATGAATTATACCTCAACTAAAGAAAACAAAAATCCTCACAACTAGACCAGTTATCAACATAATGATAAATGGAGAAGAGATGGAAGTTGCCAAAGATTTCACTTTACTTGGATCCACAATCAACACCCATGGAAGCAGCAGTCAAGAAATCAGATGTCATATTGCACTAGGCAAATCTGCTGCAAAAGACCTCTTTAAAGTGTTAAAGAGCAAAGATGTCACTTTGAACAGTAAGGTGAACCTAACCCAAGCCATGGTATCTTCAATCACTTCATATGCATGTGACACCTGGACACTGAATAAGGAGATCAAAGAAGAATACATATCTTTGAATTGCAACGTTGGTAAAGAATACTGAAAATGCCATGGACTGCCAGAACAAACAAATCTGTCCCAGAAGAAGTTCACCTAGAACACTCCTTGGAAGCGAGAATGCCCAGACTTTGTCTCACCTACTTTGGTCATGTTGTCAGAAGGCACCATTTCCTGGAGAAGGATGTTATGCCTGGTAAAGTATAGGGTCAGCCAAAAAGGTGAAGACCCTCAACTAAATGGATTGACATAGTGACTGCAATGATGGGCTCATGCATAGCAAGAATTGTGAAGATGGCACAGGATCAGGCAGTGTTTCATTCTGTTGTACATAGAGTCACTATGAGTCAGACCAACTCAACAACAGACTATGAGTAGGTTCTACGGAAGATCTGGAGTGCTCTCATTCCATATCAGACAATCACAAGTGAGAAGAAATGTTGAGTGTGCTGGAAATCACATGGTCCCCAACACACTCAACATCAGTGCCAGCAGCCTACATGGAGCTCACAGAATAATAGCCCCCAGAACTGTACAAAGAGCAAGGAGGCTGTTTTTGTCTTTCAGGGAGCATCTCCCTCTGACACTTGACTCCCTAATGAAACCCTACAGCTGCTAGAAAAAATCACATGGGGAACTGCTTTGTGGGAAATACTTGTATGACTTGCTCTGTCATTTCATTCAAGTGTCTGTTTAAATGTTTCTTCCTCAGAATAGCCTTTCTTGACTATCGATTTTCAAATATCACACACTCCCCTGCTCACCACCAGAGCCCTCTTCTGACTTTCAGACTCAGATTTCCAGTTGCCATTGAGATTTCCTCCTAGATGTTCCATAAGCATTTCATCCTCAATATCTCCAAAACAGAAGTTGTCATCTTTCCTCCAAACCTGCTGTTGCTCCTCCCGGGCTCCTATTCTCAATTATTGGCATCATCACCACTCAAGGAGATATTCTTTTCTTTTTTTTTCCCCTTAACTTTTTATTGTGGTTTGGGTAAAAGTATACATAGCAGTTTGGTTTTCCATTCAATAATTCATGCACATTTTATTTTGTGACATTGATTGAAGTCCCCACAATGTAGCCACACTTTTCTCATTACCTCCTTGTGATTATTGTTTTCATTTGTTCTTCTTTCATATCCATTCCTACCTTCTGAGCTTCATCCTGGGCAAATGCTGCCCTTTTTGATCTCGTATGGTTGATTGTTCTAAGGAGTGCATACCTCCCTGATGTTACGGTTCACCTTATAGGCCTGTCAATCATTTAGCTGAAAGTTGAGCCAATGGGAGTGAGTTCAGTTACAAGCTTGAAGTGTGTCTAAGGGCTATGTCCTTGGAAGGTTCCAGCAGTCTCTATCAGACCAGTAAACCTGGCCTTTTTCATAATTTTGAGTTTTGTTCCACATTTTTGTCCCACTCTATCCAGGACCTCCTATTTTGATCCATTTCAGGGTGCTCAGCTGTGGTAGTCAGGTACCATCTAGTTCTTCTGGTCTCAGGGTCATGGAGGCTGGGGTTCACATGGTCTGTTAGTCCTATGGACTAATTGTTTCCTTGCATCTTTGATTTTCTTCACTTTGCTCCAGAGAGAGAGAGAACAAAAGTTGTACATTAGATGGCTACTAACAAGCTTTTAAGACCCCAGTCCTTAAGCATACATTCTGGCTCGTCACATCTTTGGCCCCTACTTACCTCTGACATCCCTCCCAGTCCTCCCTCTCACCCCCACATCCAGACAGTCAAGACCTGTTGATTCCTCCTTCTAAATTTCCCTCTGATTTGTCCCCTCTGCTCAGTACATCCCTCTCTGCCTTAAGTCAGGCTCTCATTACCCTTTGTTTGTCACTTTGGTATTGATTGAAATAACCTCCCTGTTTCAGGCTTGCCTCCTCCATTCATTCTCTACATCAAAGCCAGAACAATCTTTCTAGTCCTAAACCATGGATATCCTACCTGTTAAATTTCCTGAGTTCCCAACACATACAGGATGAAGCCAAGTCTGTCCATGACCTGGATACTAAGGCTTCATCCCTTGCCATCCCCCATATGCTCCATGTTTTGTGCATACACAGGTATCATATTTTCTAGAATGTTCCATTTCTTCCATGCTTCTGTATCTTTTCACATATTGTTCCCTCTGATTGGGTTGCCCTCCACCATCTTCATAGACTTCTACCCTCCCTTCTTCAGTCTTTTTCCCCATATATCAGTTACCCCTACCTCTAAGTTTCTATAAAACTTTGCTTTATCTCTATTCAACCCCTTTCATGTATACTTCTCTGGTAATTTTGTTCATTTATATGTCTCCTCCAGTAGACTCAAGGGATGAAACAACATTTTTATTCTTCTTTGTATCTCTAACATTTGGGATAGTACCTAACACAGATATAATGGCTTAATAAGTAGTAGTTAAATAAATAAAAATAGAAAAAACAGGAGTTCCAGCAAGATGGCGGACTAGGCAGAAGGACTGCACAGACCCTCTTCAACAAAGAAAAGGGAGACCAATTAACACAGACACAGAAGATAATCTTGGACCCCTGAGCCTTGAAGGGAAGGATACAAAAGTGGACTAAACCCCAACTAGCAGAAGAATTTGTGTGAAAATACCAAAAAAGGAGACATACGGAGCTGCAGTCTGGCAGCGGACTGAGTGACCCT